>NC_089788.1:77707719-77722719 GCF_040412425.1 Macrobrachium rosenbergii | reverse complement strand
GGCCAGAAAGGATTTTTCTTTAGCAAAAAAGGAGTTTTTTTAGCAAAAGGATTTTTCTTTGACCAAAAAGGATTTTTCTTTAGCCAAAAGAGGTTTTTTTAATAAGGAAAAAGGATTTCTCTTTGGTAAAAGGGATTTTTCTTTCAGATATATATATATATATATATATATATATATATATATATATATATATATATATATATATATATATATATATATATATATATATTTAAATTGACCAAAAAGATGTGAGAAGTTCAGCCTTTCTGAACCTCATAACTCAGTCATATTTTAGTCCCCGTAGGGGGCTAAGTGCCATCAATGCACCTTATGCGGTGCACTGTAGGCATTACTTAAGGTTCTTTGCCTTGTGCCTTCGGTCCCTAGCTGCAACCCCTTTCGTTCCTTTTACTGAACTTCCTTTCATATTCTCTTTCTTCCATCTTACTTTCCTCAACCCTCTCCCAACAATTGATTCAAAGTGCAACTGCGAGGCTTCCCTCCTGTTACACCTTTCAAACCTTTGACTGCCAATTTCCATTTCAGCGCTGAATGACCTCATAGGTCCCAGTACTTGGCCTTTGGCCTAAATTGTATATTAAGTTCAATTCAGTTCGAACCTCATAATTCAGTAATATTTTGGAGCTACTGAATAAAAATGAATTCAGATCGCTCAGAGTCCTTCCCAAACTCAAACATTTTGACGCTGTCAGCTAACTGGTCCAAGAGATTAAGAACAGGAATGATAAAAGTAGGAGATGAAAAACAAGATTAAAAAATTTATATGAACCGAATTTCTGAAAGGAAAAGATGCCCATATCAACCCACTTGTGGAAAAGAAGGTTATGCATGCACAGAAAAACTCAGAAAAACTCATAATATACATTCACGTTGACGAGAAGGTTATTCATACACAGAAAAACTCACGAAAATTCACAAAAACTCATGATACACATTTGCATTGACGAGAAGGTTATGCATACACAGAAAAACTCATGATATACGTTCACGTTGACGAGAGGGTTATGTATGCATACACACAAAAACTCATAGTATACATTTGCATTGACGAGAATATTATGCATACCCAGAAAAACCCATAAAACTCACCAGAAAAACTCATAATGTACACTCACATTGACGAGAAGGTATGCATACGCAGAAAAAGTTAGCAAAACTCATTATATACATTTGCACTGACGAGAACATTATGCATACGCAGAAAAACTCAGAAAAACTCACAATATACATTTGGATTGACGAGAACATTATGCTTACGCAGAAAAACCCGTAAAACTCAGAAAAACTCATGATATACATTCATGTTGACGAGAAGGTTATTCATACACAGAAAAACTCACAAAAATTCACAAAAACTCATAATATACAGTACATTTGCATTGACGAGTTTTTGTGAGTTTTTCTGCATACGCAGAAAAACTCACAAAAACTCATGGTATACATTCATGTTGACGAGAAGGTACGCATACACAGAAAAACTTAGAAAAACTCACAGTATACATTTGGATTGACGAGAACATTATGCATACGCAGAAAAACTCATAATATACATTTGGATTGACGAGAATGTAATGCATACACAGAAAAACTCATGATATGCATTTGGACTGACGAGACTATTATGCATGCGCAGGAAAACCCATAAAATTCAGAAAAACTCATAGTATACACTCACATTGACGAGAACATTATTCATACCCATAAAACTCACCAGAAAAACTCATAATATACATTCACATTGACGAGAAGGTATGCATACGCCGAAAAACTCACAAAAACTCGGAAAATCTCATGTACATTCACATTGACGAGAATATTATGCACACAGAAAAAAAAAAAACAATGGTGTTTCACTTTCATCTGTATAAGTCCTACTCTACAGGCACAAGAATAAACAGAAAAATCAGGCCCATGTCTCCATTTTTCGCCAAATTGGGGTTCAGGGTGGGGCGAATAGAGCATAGGGTATTGTCCCCTTGATGTGAAATGATTATGTACACTTTGATAAGACGTACAACATTTTCCACACTTTTCACATTTTCAACATTGTCTTCACATCTCCAACTTAGAACCTTTCTTGACTTTAGTAAAATACTGAAGTTTTTTTTTTTTATATATATTTTAGGGGTATATAAGTCCTCACTGATAATTCTGTAGGCGAGTTTTGGTCGCTAAATGGTCCTTTATATGAAATCTCGATCGCCTGCAAAATACCAGGGTCTACACTACGTAAGAATCGCTTCCGCTCCACTAAATGGACAGAAGGAATCCTGCCAGTTTCTCTTGCGCACGCCAGTTCACACACACACACACACACACACACACACACACACACACACACACACACACACACACACACACACACACAGGCAGACTGACAAGACAGACACGCTAATATTGACAAGCAGCAGTTGCTTTTTGGGGGATGTGGATACTGTTTGGCCAAAAAAGTTGCAAAAATATTTTGGGGAAGAAACTAATTCTTTTATCTTTTTCTTAAACTCTCCCTAAAAAAAGGATTGCAGGATTGCAGGATAGCAAGCTATCTGGTCACGTCCTTCAGAAGGCCTTGTTGCAAGTGGACCTACGTAGATGCGTTAAAAAAAAAATCCCAAGGACTCAGGGAAGAAGAAGAAGGTCATTTCTTCCTCCTGAGACTTACGACCTTGGGACGAGACCAACAGGCCCTTACAAACACATACACAGCACATGACATCACGATTGGTTCTCCCTTTTGAAAAATAGAATCCAATTTTTGTAATATCTGAAAACTCTGTCGATCACAGGGAGACACGGTCTCACTGTTTCCGGCTGGTCCAGGAGAACGGGCAATACGGATTTGGGGAGGGGAATAAGGACTCATTCTCACGTTCCTCCTCCTTCGCTTCTTCTTCCTCTACCCTCCTGCGAGATCTATGATGTGTGTCTACAGCAACTACGAGTTACAAAAATAATTTTGTACTTCGTTCACGCCTGCAAGTCACGACTTAGGGTTCGAGATGAGAGATATAAGTAAGGGTGATACATATATGTGCTATATATATACTGGTTCTTTTCTCACTGTCTCGAGTAAGGAGTTCCTCTAGGTGTGTACTTAGTTCCTGATTCGCTTTGTGCATTGATGGGATGTATTTTATAGGTCATGCGCAGTCCGAAAAAGTATAAATGGAAAACTGTTCCTGTAGATTTGATTCATGAATGATAAGCCTGTCTTGGGAATAAACATTATTTTATTTCAAACGATTTGTTCTCATTTTGCTACACTAGCATTCTTGATATTCATTTTCAACTTGACATGTGAAAAAGTATTACATTAGATTATTAGTTACAATATTTGCCACACTTATCTCACTTTCAAGCTTGGTATGAATTGATCCACATGAATCTTAGCTTCCTTTTATAATAATCAAGGCAGATCTGTTATAATTATATTTCACATTTGACCCGATCTTTGTATAATCATCTCACACTTCATCGCAGCGTAATTGATAAGTAACGCCAGTTGATTCTCGACATCAGTCAAGCATGTGTCGTTCAACTCTTCAGTTGAATAAGCTGTAATCTTAACTTGAAGCGAAATTCGGCTTATCATATCTATTACAAGAGAAGGCTTCAAACTGATATGCACTTTTATCTTACAGACTGGAATCTGTAATTCATTCTGAATTCAGAGGCGTCTGGAGTTCCCAGTGTCTTCAGCGTTCCACAGGGCCGGATAATTGAGTCGACTTTGGGGAGGAGGTTTTGGATATATCAAGTTTCCAGTGTCTTCCCAGCTTCTTCAGGGCTCCACGGGGCTGGAAGATTGAGGCAGTTTGCGGAAGGGGATTTTGACCTATCCAAAATTAAAAACCTCAGCCTTCCACAATTAATTTTTAATTCTGATTCTGAGGCGTCTGGAGCTTCCAATCTTTTCAGGATTGTTCCACATGGCCGGAAGAGTGGATAGAATATGGGGCGAGGGGATTTTGACCTGTCCAAGAAAATAAATCTAAGCCCTCCATAATTCATTTTCAATTCTGAGGCATCTGGAGTTTCCCATGTCCTCAGGATTCCACAGGGCCGGGTAATTGAGTAGTTTTGGGGGAGGCGATTTTGACCTATCGAAGAAAAGTAAACCTGAGCCCTCAACAATTCATTTTCAATTCTGATTCTGAGGCTTCTGGAGTTAATGATATCCTCAGGATTATTCCAGAGGGCCAGGTAATTGAGTAGTTTTGGGGGAGGCGATTTTGACTTATTAAAGAAAAATAACCTGAGCCCTCCACAATTCATTTTCAATTCTTATTCTGAGGCGTCTGGAGTTTATGATATCCTCAGGATTATTCCAAAGGGCCGGATAATTGAGTAGTTTCAGGGGAGGCGATTTTGACCTTTTGAAGAAAAATAACCTGAGCCTTCAACAGTTCATTTTCAATTCTGATTCTGAGGCATCTGGAGTTGATGATATCCTCAGGATTATTCCAGAGGGCCGGGTAATTGAGTATTTTTGGGGGAGGCGATTTTGACCTATTGAAGAAAAATTACCTGAGCCCTCAACAATTCATTTTCAATTTGATTCAATTCTGATTCCCTGGAGGCATCTGGAGTTTATTTTGGGGGATACCCCCTCAGGATTATTCCAAATGGCATTTGGATAATTGAGTATTTTTGGGGGAGAGGATGCTGACCTATTGAAGAAAAATAACCTGATCCCTCCACAATTCATTTTCAGTTCTGATTCTGAGGCGTCTGGAGTTTCCAAGATCCTCAGGATTATGCCAAAGGGCTAGATATTTGAGTATTTTTGGGGGAGGCAATTTTGAAATATTGAATAAAAATAACCTGATCCCTCCACAATTCATTTTCAGTTCTGATTCTGAGGCGTCTGGAGTTTCCAAGATCCTCAAGATTATTCCAAAGGGCTTGATAATTGAGTAGTTTTGGGGGAGGAGGTTCTAACCCATCCAAGAAAAACCAACCCGAGCCCTCGCGTCCAAAATGATCACTCATCCTCGACAAAATATGAATTGGGATCTGAAATGGATGTCTTGCTTTCCCATTCTTCCTCTTTCCTTCCTCTTTCCCTCCTCCTCCGGCCTCGTTAGAGCTCGTAGACGTCCTTCTTGTGGTGGTGCTTCGGCCTCCTGGATTCCTTGAAGTTCCGGGGCAGCTTGACGTGGGTGTGCGCCGGGGGGCGGTGCTCCCGCGTGGAGGCCGTCGTGTACATGTTGTACCCGGGGATGATGTGGACCCTCACGTCGCTGGCCGGCCTCGCCGCCGCGGCCACGGCAGCAGCGGCCGCCGCGGCCGCCTCCCCGCTGCGCCCCCGGCGGGAGAGGGAGACGGAGGTCTTGCAGCAGCAGTAGTGGAACAGCTGGACGTAGGCCTCGCGGAAGGGCTTGTGGGCGGCGTAGAGGAACCCGGAGGACGTGGCCGCGGCCACAGGCAGCCAGGCCACCCCGTTCCTGAAGGTCAGAGAGGCCCACCAGTCCCCGGCCACCCCGGCCGCCCAGCACCCGCCCACGATGGCCGTCACGACCAGGTTCGTCCCCGTCAGGGCCAGGTCTCTGGTCAGGGCCTGGGGCGGCTTCATGGTGGCCGGCAGCGGCCGGCGGGGGCCGCCCCCCCGCCCGGCCAGGAGCGTGTGGGCGTGCACGCTGAGGGCGACGACTAGGGGCGCGGCCACCAGGACCACGCCCACGGCGGAGGTGAAGGCTGTATGGACGGCGGGCGGCGGGAACTGAGGCTGTTTGTGGTTGCAGTGTTTGGGTCCGATTCCGCTCAGCCACTGGGAGATGGTGAGGGCGCCCGCCACCACCCACGACGCCCCCACCATGGCCGTCAGCAGCACCACGCCCATGCTCTTGCCGGCCACCCGCGCCGAGTTCTCCCACGCGAGGGCCGGCAGGGTGAGGAGCGAGCAGTGGGCGGCGAGGGTGGTCAGCAGCCACGAGGCACAGCACACGGGCGTGGGGGACGCCCACCCGGCCAGGAGGGCCACCACCCACGTCGGCAGGACGCCCGCACTCACGACCAGTCCGGCCAACATCATGTTGACTATGAGGACGTTTCCTGGAAGAAGAAATATCGTCATGAAAATGTAATCAATTAAATAATTGATAATTTAATATATTAAATAATACTAAATAATTTAAAATAATAATTAATGAATAATAATTAATTTTATACGTTAATTAATAATGTAATAAATTAATTATGATGGGAATTTGTCCCTAAATTCATGAGTTTTAAAATCTTACATTAAATATAAAAAGTTATTTTCTACTAGTAATATTCAGTACCTAAGTGATTACACAGACACACACACGCACGCTTGCTTGTGTGTGTGTGTGTGTGTATGGCTGTGTAAATGCAATAGATAAATACACTTATATATATATATAATATACAAACAAATATACATACATACATACACACTCAGCCCTAGAAGTTAAAAAAACTAAAATGAAATAAGACAGCAAATCCTCAAACTAACATTGCGTGCTCTAAATGGCTTACTGTACCATGCACACACATTTATAAACCAAAACAAAAAGATAAAAATGGCCCCGAATATTTTGCCGTATATTCCAAACAGTAACAGACCGCCCATTTATTCCAATTTCGACGTCGCTTAAAACATGCAGCCAAAGGCAGAAATGGATATTTCCAGGCCCAACCAGACGGGGCTCAAATCGGGACAGATATTCACCTAACGACTGGGCCTGTTATGGCCCTCTGGTCGTTTTATGGCCTCCACTGGGCTCAAAACAAAAATCCTACCAGGGGAAAAGAATTGGTCTTGAAATATGATTGAGTCACGAAGCTCGTCTCTGTTCTGTTATTTATTATTATTATTATTATTATTATTATTATTATTATTATTATTATTATTATTATTATTATTATTATTATTATTATTATTATTATTATTCAGAGATGAGCCCATGCATATGGAACAAACCTTATTTGTATCTGTTCTTACTGACTTCATGAATGATGTCCATTTTTTATTTTTCTTAGGAGCCACTCTTTGTTTAGGGAAAAGGGTTGATACATACATACATACATACATACATACATATATACATATATATATATATATATATATATATATTTATATATATATATATATATATATATATATATATATATATATATATATATATATATATATATATATATATATATATATATATATATATATATATATATATATATATATATATATATCACCTACGAAGGTAGACCTGAGGAATTTTGATGACAAGGCTTAAAATTAAAATAATATTAAGAGAATCAGCTTTTTACATCCAAACCTCCCAATAATTACTTTTTAAAAAATCTATTTTACCTGTTCCTTTCCATGAAAGTTTCTGGAAGAGGTGTGACATTCTCCCATGTCTCATTCTCGTAATATTATAGTTAGGAATGACTTCTAATAGCAGTGGGGACTGCAGTGTAATTATGCATTGATAATTCGGTTGTCATTAGCCTTGGCTTAACAACATTGGGTTGGCAGCTCCTTATGTTGCATGTGAGTGATGTTATTATTATTATTATTAATATCAGAAGGCAAACCTCTATTCATATGGAACAAGCCCAGAGGGGCCACTGACTTGAAATTCTAGCTTCCAAATAATATGTGTTCATTTGAAAGAAGTAGCAGAAGATAATAGGAAATATAGAAAGAAGAGATCAGTTATTAGGGGAGAGAGAGAAAAAAAGGCAAATTCATTCATTAACTGATAAATAGATAGAAATATAAATGAATGATTAAACTACAATGATTGAACCTGAAACAGCTATCTGTTAGAAATGAAAAATCTACAGAAATTTTCAGAAGGACTTTATAAGATAAATTCTGAAACCTGTAATGGATCTGTCCTAGATAATGACGCCCCCCCTCCCCACAAGGATTTTAACCCGGTATGTATCCACCTTTGCGGCGTGTTTAGAACAAGCCTGTTGGAGACGACCGTAAAATCATAAACAAAAGACTGTAAATATCATAAAGATAATGACCCCCAAGAAATATTAGCCCTAGATAACGAACCCTGAACTTTCCTGGGGTGGTAACTATCTAGGAAAGATCCCCTGTAATTATATAACAGAAGAGAAATTATTGAAGTCTGCATAAAGAATCGAATTTGAATCTGAATATAAAATTTAGACCAAAGGCCAAACGCTGGACCTATGAGGTCATTCAGCACTGAAAGGGAAATTGAAAGTGAAAAGTTTGAAAGGTGTAACAGGAGGAAAACCTGGCAGTTGCACTATGAAATAATTGTTAGGAGAGGTTTAAGGAAAGTCAGATGAAGGAAAGCGAATATGAAAGGAGGTACAGTGAAAGGAATGAAAGGGGTTGTAGCTAGAGGCCGAAGGGACGCTGCAAACACCCTTTAGTAATGCCTACAGTGTACCGTGCGAGGTGCACTGGCAGCACTATTTTCCTACGAGGGTAAAATATATCACTGGATGCTTTTCCTGCCGAAAACCTTGAATCCGAAGTTAGGGAAGGGGAAAAAATTGGAGGAGGCGTTTCTGTAGTGGGGTTCGAACCCACTACATACTGCGGAAGGTCTCAGTCTTCAAGATTCCAGGGAGGGGGAAACGCCCCCTTAAAATGTCCCCTGGAAGCGTCCTCTTGAAATGGCCCCCTTACATTCAGACACCCACCACTAGCTCCCAATACATACAGGGCATTGTGTTGGGACTCTCACTCACTCTCTTCCCTCTCTCACTCCCTCCCCCCCTACCCTTGCAAGGTATTGATAATGGATTCTTGTCATGAGAATCGGGAGAGAGGTCAGTTGAGAGAGAGAGAGAGAGAGAGAGAGAGAGAGAGAGAGAGAGAGAGAGAGAGAGAGAGGTTAGGGGTGAAAGGAGCTTCGCCATTAGGGGTGAAAGGAGCCTCAGGGCAAGAATATATGTTCCAAAGAGAGAGAGAGAGAGAGAGAGAGAGAGAGAGTGTGTAAAGTTTTCTTCATATATTTTTGCTTTTACCTCAACATGGCAAAGCTGTTTGTTGCATTGGAATTAGAATATGGCTCCGTGAGACTATCAATAATGCTTTCTCTCTCTCTCTCTCTCTCTCTCTCTATATATCTATATATATATATATATATATATATATATATATATATATATATATATATATATATATATATATATAATTATATATATATATTTATAGATAGATAGATAGATAGATAGATAGATAGATAGATTTTTTGAGTGTTTTTTCTTAGAGAGAGAGAGAGAGAGAGAGAGAGAGAGAGAGAGAGAGAGAGAGAGAGAGAGAGAGAGAGAGACGTAGACAGGTAGACAGATTTAACCTTGTCGAGTGTCAAGCCAAAAATAGAGGATTCTTTTCATCCTCGGAGCATTATTTTTTTAATCCTCGTAGGATTATTTTTAATCCTCGTTGGATTATTTTATAATCCTCGGAGGGTTAGTTTTAATAACTGGAGGATTATTTTTTCATCCTTGTAGGATTATTTTTTAATCGGAGGATTATTTCTTAATCCGCAGAAGATGTTTTAAAATCCTCGGAGGGTTATTTCTTAATAATCAGAGGTTTTTTGTAATCCTCGAAGGATTTATTTTCTCCTTGAACGATTATTTTTTTATAAGCGGAGGATTATTTTTCAATAATCGGAGTATTATTTTTTAATCCTCTGGGGAATATAATTTAAATCCTCAGATGATTATCTTTTTAATAATCGGCGATTATTGTTTAATCATCAGAGGATTATTTTTTAACTCTGGTAGGGTTATTTTTTTAATCCTCTGGGGATTATTTTTTAAATCCTCAGATGATTATTTTTTAATCCTCGGAGGTTTATTTTTTAATAATCGGAGGATTACTTTTTTAATCCTCAGTTGATTATTTTTAAAATCCTCTGGGGATTTAAAAAAATCTGAGATGATTATTTTTTTAATAGTCGGGGATTATTTTTTTAATCGTCGGAGGATTTTTTAAAATCCTCTGAGCATTATTTTTTAATAATCGGACGATTATTCTTTAATCCTCGGAGGATTATTTTTGAAATCCTCAGATGATTAATCTTTTAATAGTCGGGGATTATTTTTTTAATCCTCAGAGGATGTTTTAAAATCCTCGTAGGGTTATTTTTTGATAATCAGAGGATTATTTTTTAAATCCTCAGATGATAATTTTTTTAATAATCTGGGGATTATTTTTTTAATCCTCGAAGTATTTTTTTTTAATCCCCAAAGGAGACATTCCATAAGAATGTGTCCTCCCTGGCTACGTGTCAATTTGGCCGCGGACCAGATGGCTATTAAGAATAATCACTACCCCCCCTATGGTCCTAGGAGTAGAATAGACCTTCCTCCGGGGTCCTAGGTGGAGAATAGCCCCCCAGGGCCCTAGGGGAATTAAAAAAGTACGGTCGGTGGTCCTTTTCGATTTTGGCAAGGTGGTGTGATCAGATAGACACTTTCCCTTTCCCCATTGATTTGAAATTTAGAGAATAAAAAGAAAAGGCTTTTATCTTTAGAGTCCTGTCCAGCTCCCAAATTCATTCATTCATTTTTTTAATATTTTTTTTTATTTTCAGATTTTGGTAATAAAATCTAAATTTATTCATGTATTTTTTAATATTTTTTTTTCAGATTTTAGTAAAAAATTGTGAATTCATTCATTAATTTTTAAAATATTTTTTTTATTTTCAGATTTTGGTAATAAAATCTGAATTTATTCATTGATTTTTGAATAATTTTTTTCCAGATTTTGGTAAAAAAATCTGAATTAATTAATTTTTGAATAATTTTTTCAGATTTTATTTAAAAAATCTGAATTTATTTATTCATCTTTTGAATTTTTTTTTTTCTTCTCAGATCTTAGTCAAAATAAAAACGGCTTTTATCACACTGTTCACCTCCCAAATATATTCGTTCATTTTTAAATAATTATTTTTTTATTTTCAGGTTTTTGTCTCTGTCCAGTTCCCAAAATTTTTCATTTACATTTTTTATTTCTATATTTTCTTTTCAGATTTTAATACAAAATTTTTGTCATCACCCTGCTCAGCACCTAGATTTATTCATTAATTTTATGAACATTTTTTCTTTTAAGATTTTAGTAAAATAAAAGGGTTTTCATTACCCTGTTCAGCTCCCAAATTTATTAATTAATTTTTTTATTGTTTTTTTTATTTTAGTAATAAAAGGGGTTTCATCACCCTGTCCAGCTCCCAAATTTATTCATTTATTTTTTTTATTGATTTTTCTCTTTTGATTTTAGTAAATAAAAAGATTTTATCACCCTGTCCAGCTCTCAAAATGATTCATTATTCTTGCAATAACTTTGTGTTCAGGTTTTATAAAAAAAAAAAGGTTTTTATCACCCAGTCCAGCTCTCAAATTTATTCATCCATTTTTAAAATAATTTTTTATTTTCAGATATAAGTAAAACAAAAAGGTTTTTATAAACCTGTCCAGTTCACAAATTCATTCACTCATTGTTTTATATTAATTTTTTTTATCAGATTTGAGTAAAACAAAAAAGCTTCTTATCAAGCTAACAAATTTATTCATTCATTGTTTTATATTTATTTTTTCTTTCCAGATTTTAATAAAATAAAAAAATATTCTTATCAAGTTCCCAAATTTACTCATCATCTTTTTATATTTATTTTTTCTTTCCAGATTTTAGTAAAATAAAAAAAGCTTCTTATCAAGGTCCCAAATTTATTCATTATTTTCTTTTATATACTTTTTTAGATTTTAGTAGAATAAAAAAAAGGTTCTTATCTAGCTCCCAAATTTATTCATTATTTTTATATATTTTTTTCAGATTTTAGTAAAAATATAAAAAAAGGCTCCTATTATCCTGTCCAGCTCTCAAATGTATTCATTCATATTTTCTTTTATATTTTTTCCTTATAGATTTTAGTAATCAAAACTTTATCTCACTATAATTATCAATAGTAAGGTAGCTGTCTATAAATAGTTCGGTCTGTTGGTGTGTCTGTAGTGTGAATTTGTCTGTATAATGTCTGTTAGCAGGATTATGTGAAGACCATTGAACGGGAGAAACTTTGAAAAAAAAATTATTATTATTATTATTATTATTATTATTATTATTATTATTATTATTATTATTATTATTATTATTATTATTATTATTGTTGTTTTTGAAAACCTGCTAGATTCTCATTGGAAAATCTACTCATTACAATCAGTTACACTTTACAAAAGTTCATTACAATTTTAGTAATAATCTATATTTTTTTTCTATTTTCTATTTTTATATTTCTAGTTTTTCTATTTTATTTTCTTTTTCTATTTCCAGAAGCTGCGGTGGAATGTCTCCATTTTGGTGAGTGTTAATATATTATTTATATTTTGGTGACTCTAAAAACCCTTTTTTATGTTTTTATTTTAATTAATTTTTTTGTAGTTCATTGAGAGTTGTTATTCTCAAGTTTTCTCTGTTTATTGCTTTTTATTCTTTCATTTGAACTCACAAAATCGAAGATAATCCTAATTTTTCGCTAATTTTTTGCCTATCACTCGCTAGTTATTTGCTGATCACTCGCTGGTTATTTGCTGATCATTCACAAGTTATTTGCTGATTACTCGCTAGCTATTTAGTTATCATTCACTAATTACTTATTATCACTCGCTGGTTATTTGCTGATTACTCGCTAGCTATTTGCTGATCACTCGCTAGTTATTTGCTGATTACTAGCTGGTTATTTGCTGATTACTCGCTGGTTATTTGCTGATCACTCGCTAGTTGTTTGCTGATCACTCGCTGGTTATTTGCTGATCACTCGCTAGCTATTTTCGGATCACTCGCTGGTTATTTGCTGATCACTCGCTAGCTATTTTCGGATCACTCGCTGGTTATTTGCTGATCACTCGCTGGTTATTTGCTGATCACTCGCTAGCTCTTTGCGAATCACTCACTGGTTATTTGCTGATCATAACTGATCACTCGCTGGTTATCTGCTGATCACTCGCTGGTTATTTGCTGATCACTCACTGGTTTTTTGCGCATCACTTGCTGGTTATATGCTGATCACTCGCTAGCTATTTGCGGATCACTCGCTAGCTATTTGCGGATCACTCGCTGGCTATTTGCTGATCACTCGCTGGCTGTTTACTCATCACTCGCAAGTTATTTGATTATCACTCGCTGGTTAATTGCTAATCAATCGCTGGTTATTTGCTTCTCTCTCTCTCTCTCTCTCTCTCTCTCTCTCTCTCTCTCTCTCTCTCTCTCTCTCTCTCTCCTTCACCACACCTGTCTGTGTTCCCCAATGTAATCCCCCCACTTAGAGCAAACAGCATTCAGGTTAGACAGCAAACCCAATAATGCACGAAAGGGAGATTTACCCGAAATCCCTCATTTTGTTTCAGACACACCAGAGGGGTAACAGACAGTCTGAAGTGGATTTAATCGGCGTATTAACCCCCCCCCCCCAACCCCCGTGCAACGCGCATGCGCGCCTCCCGTGGCCTCAATCTGCCGCTGAACAGCGTATCCAAAATTAACGCAAGAACAATAGCGTCAAGCGAAGCTTAACGCGATTATGCAACAGTGCGCCATTACAATGATACAGCGGGTTTTGGGGGGAGGGGGTGGAAGGGGGGCGGTTGGGGTTGGGAATCTGTCGGATGCTTGGCTGCGATGTTCTGGGAAACAGATTTATTCTCGCTGACAAATATCCGGAGGGCTTCGTCTCGTATCTCATAAAATTGGGTCATTAAGAGCGTTTCTTGTCACAGAATTGGTCGTTAAGAAACCATGCCCTGTCAGAACTCCTTAAATTAGGTCATTAAGAGACTGTTTCCTGTCACAACCCATGAATTGGGTCATTAAGAGAGTGATTCCTGTCATAAAATTGGTCATTAAGAAACTTTGCCCTGTCAGAACTCCTTAAATTAGGTCATTGAGAGATTGTTTCCTATCACAACTCATAAATTGGGTCATTAAGAAAGTTTCTTGTCATAACTCACAAAATTGGGTCATTAAGAGATTGTTTCAAGTCATAACTCATGAATTGGGTCATTAAGAAAGTGTCTTGTCATAACTCATAAAATTAGGTCATTAAGAGATTGTTTCAAGTCACAACTCATAAAATGAGGTCATTAAGAAACTGTTTTCTGTCTTAAGTCACAAAATAGGTCATTAAGAGGTCATCAATTTTTTCCTGACATAACTCATAAATTAGGTCATTATGAAAGTGTTTCCTGTCCTAAGTCACAAAATAGGTCATTAAGAAACTGTTACCTGTCATAATTCATAAAATGGGTCATTAAGATATTGCTTCCTGTCCTAACGCATAAAATAAGTCATTAAGAGATTGGTACCTATCATAAAATGGGTCATTAAGAGATTTTTTCCTGCCATAACTCATAAAGTAGGTCATTAATTTTATCCTGTCATAACTCATAAATTAGGTCATTAAGAAAGTGTTTCCTATAAAGTAGGTCATTAATTTTTTCCTGTCATAACTCATAAATTAGGTCATTAAGAGGGTGTTTCCTATAAAGTAAGTCATTAATTTTTTCCTGTCATAACTCATAAAATAAGTCATTAAGAAAATGTTTCCTCTCATAACTCATGAAATGGGTTATTAAGTCATTGATTCCTATCATGACTCATAAAATTAGGTCATCAAGAGATTGTTTCCTATAACAACTCATAAAATAGTTCATATTTCCCTTCATCCTTACAGTGAATTGCATTAGAATATTTCTCTTCATCCTTAAATTGAATTACATTAGAATATTTCTCATAAAATGGGTCACTAATTAGTTGTCTGTCACGGAACCTTTAACAGAAATTTAGAATTTGTTACTTGCCTTTAACGTAACTTTAGTAGAGTTTAAATAGAAATAACCCAGCCGGTAACGTAACCTTCAATATAATTTTATCGTGGAGTAATCCATTTTTGCTTGGAAAAAAGGAGCACCCGAAATTATTGTAATGAAATTCAGTGTGAAGATTATGCCAGT
>NC_089788.1:77697719-77702719 GCF_040412425.1 Macrobrachium rosenbergii | reverse complement strand
ACTTTCAGTTCTTTTTACTTACCAAGAGAGTCTCCAGTAATAGGTTGGGTAAGGACGTCAGTAATAAATATATTGTTTATTATCAATAAATAAGACCTATTCCATACCTTTGGTCTTCCACGCCCAAGCCCTAGACCAGTGATTCTAGGCTGGGTGCCGTGGCACCCTGGGGTGCCACAGACAGTGCTTATGGGTGCCGCAAGATTGTCATGAATTTTGTCTTGGCTAGATTATGTCAATGAACATTTGTAAAAGAAAAAAAGTATGTAGAAGTCTTCATATAATTATTATCAGTGTATCTACTCTAATATATATATATATATATATATATATATATATATATATATATATATATATATATATATATATATATATATATATATATATATATATATATATATATATATGACCCATGCCATCCAGAAGCCCTAGACTTATGCCATACAGAGGCCCTAGACCTATGCCATACAAAAGCCCTAGACCTATATAAGAGGTCCAAGACCTATGCCATGCAAAGACCCTAGACCTATGCCATTCAGAAGCCCTAGACCTATGCCATACAGAAGCCCTAGACCTGTGCCATACAGAAGCCCTAGACATATGCCATCCAGAGGCCCTAGACCTATACCATACAGAAGCCCTAGACCCCACACCACCCTTACCTTTCTTCTTCAAGTGCTCCTCCGTCATGACGGCGGCGATGGCGAAGATGTTGCCCAGCGTGCCCAGGGCGGCCAGCGTGGACACCAGCAGGAGCATGCCCAAGCGGTTCCAGTGCTGCTGTTCCTCATCTCCCTGGTGGCTGCTGCTGGCGTTCCTCCGGGGGAGGAACGTCTGTGGGTGTTGGTGATGCTGGTGGTGGATGATGCCGAACTCGGCCGCGGCGTCGTCCCCTGTGACGAGGATGGCCGTCTCCGTCACCCAGTTGAGGACTCCGACGCCGCCGCCGCCGCCGCCGTGGGCGCCGGCGCCAACGCCCACGCCCACGCCCACGCCGCCGCTGGTGACGACGACATCCGGGAAGCCTCCGGCGCCACCCCCGCCTCCGCCGCTGTTGGGGGAAGGCGCGGCAGAAGAAGTCGCCTCCGAGTTCATCTCTCGTGCATCCCGTCTGCGGGAAGAAGGAGATGGTGATGACGATGGGGGAATGATTAGACTTTGCGTTTATAAAGAAGAAGAAGAAGAAGAAGAAGAAGAAGAAGAAGAAGAAGAAGAAGACTTTGAGATTATAAACAGATCTAAGAAGAAGGAAAGAAGAAGAAGAAGAAGAAGAAGAAGAAGAAGAAGAAGAAGAAGAAGAAGATTTTGAGATTATAAACAGATCTAAGAAGGAGAAGAAGAAGAAGAAGAAGAAGAAGAAGAAGAAGAAGAAGAAGAAGAAGAAGTAGAAGATGGCAAGAATAAGACTTTGAGATTATAAACAGATCTAAGAAGAAGAAGAATAAAGAAGAAGCTTTCAAATGGTCTTAAGATTATAAGCATCTAAGAGCATCAATATTGTAGTCATACTTATATTATGTAAAGTAAAATGTGAGTATAAAGACATTATTATTATTATTATTATTATTATTATTATTATTATTATTATTATTATTATTATTATTATTATTGTTGTTGTTGTTTTGGGGGTCTTCCCATTGCACCCTCTTGAGGACACATCATGTTGGCCCACATATCTTTAATAAAATTTTCTTTATATTTTAAATAAGTGATTCAACTATGCTCTAATAATTTTTGTATATATATATATGCTAGAGAAAACCTTGTATAAATATATATATATATATATATATATATATATATATATATATATATATATATATATATATATATATAATATATATATATATATATATATATATATATATATATATATATATATATATATATATATATATATATATATATAATGTAGAAGGTTATTCTCTAGTACTGATGATAGACTGTGTCTCTGTTTTGCTGTACAAGTCATCTGTCATTTATGATTCCTGATTTTTAATTATGATAATTTTTAAAGCCAGGTTTTATCAATCATCTGCCTTCTGAAGTAAGTTTAATATCAGGTTCCTCTTCCTAAAACCTCTGGACAGTTTCAGGGGACATTTTCGATCTTTATTTAGACAAAGAGAGAGAGAGAGAGAGAGAGAGAGAGAGAGAGAGAGAGAGAGAGAGAGAGAGAGAGAGAGAGGTAGCCTGCGAGCAAGAACCGTGAGTAAACAGACCTATTTTGTTCTTCCATTTGCCCAAGGGTTGGGGGGGACATCCTGAAGTCAAAATGTCATTCTGAGCCGAAATAGGGGTGTGGGTATAGGACCAGCCACCAGCAGTCTCGAGTATGAAAGGCAGAAGAAGAAGAAGAAGAAGAAGAAGAAGAAGAAGAAGAAGAAGAAGAAGAAGAAGAAGAAGAAGAAGATATAGGCAGTTAACCAAAACAATACCACGTCATTATATGTTTGCAAATATGAATTCCAAATATGAACGTCAGTCGCCCTGAGGCGTCCATTGCAGATTGAAAATAGAGAATCCTGGACCTGTAGATCTGTATGGGATCACTGTTTGCTCATGGGTTTTGTTCTCTCTCTCTCTCTCTCTCTCTCTCTCTCTCTCTCTCAAAATAGCTGTTTCGTTTATAAAAGTAAAAAAAGAATGTTTTATATGTGCTAAACTTGTTTCAATATATTCTCTCTCTCTCTCTCTCTCTCTCTCTCTCTCTCTCTCTCTAGAAAAGTAAAAAAGAATGTTTTATATGTGCTTGTTTCCTCTCTCTCTCTCTCTCTCTCTCTCTCTCTCTCTCTCTCTCTCTCTCTCTCTCTCTCTCTCTCTCAAAATATCTGTTTCATCTAGAAAAGTAAAAAAGAATGTTTTATATGTGCTAAACTTGTTTCAATAAATTCTCTCTCTCTCTCTCTCTCTCTCTCTCTCTCTCTCTCTCTCTCTCTCTCTCTCTCTCTCTCTCTCTCTCTCTCAAAATAGCTGTTTCATTTAGAAAAGTAAAAAGTTGTGTTATATATGCTAAACTTGTTTCAGTAAATTCTCTCTCTCTCTCTCTCTCTCTCTCTCTCTCTCTCTCTCTCTCTCTCTCTCTCTCTCTCTCTCTCAATACTGTTGCGCTCAGAAAAGTGAAAGAAAGTGTTTAATATATGCTAGACTTGTTCCAATAAATTTCTCTCTCTCTCTCTCTCTCTCTCTCTCTCTCTCTCTCAAAATAGCTGTTTCATATAGAAAAGAAAAAAAGAATGATTGATGTGTGCTAAACTTGTTTCAGTAAATTCTCTCTCTCTCTCTCTCTCTCTCTCTCTCTCTCTCTCTCTCTCTCTCTCTCTCTCTCTCTCTCTCTCTCTCTGTCTCTGGAATAGGCAACAAGTACCACTGTCTGTCCCTGCGTGTCTGTAAGTCTGTGGTTTTGTCTGTGTCCCTGTCTTTATTAAAAAAATTAAGGATCATACGCACAGATTTAAGGATAACTCGTAGAAATTTAAGGATTACTCACAGAAATTTAAGGATTACTCACAGAAATTTAAGGATCACTCGTAGAAATTTAAGGATTACTCACAGAAATTTAAGGATCACTCGTAGAAATTTAAGGATAACTCGTAGAAATTTAAGGATAACTCGTAGAAATTTAAGGACCACTCGTAGAAATTTAAGGATTGCTCAGAAATTTAAGGATCACTCGTAGAAATTTGAAGATCATTCGTATAGTTTATTATGACAGATTAATGAAGAATTGCTGTTCATTTTCAAGTTATTCATTAAAATAGACATATTCACCGATACACACTTTCACTCGACAGAAAAGACACAGATCTACTTCCTTAAAGAAAAGAAGAAGAAGAATCACAGTCATTTATTTACCCAGAAGAGAGTGACGCAATAGTTTTCCCCCAGCCCAGCCGATTGGAGCGAGGCAGGCAGGCAGTGAGGCAGTCTTCTCTTCTTGCCTCTTCATCAAGAATTGTCCCGCATCAATTAAATGCTGCCTTCCCCCTCCACTCCCCTACCCCACTGGACATCCCCCTCCTCCTCCTCCTCCTCCTCTCTCCCTCCTCCATCCCTCCCCCTCCCCTGGGGTTGCAAGGCTAAATGTCAAGTATCCAAGAGGAGAAAACTGCTCTGGGAAATGGCGAGTAACCAGTTGTTTATTTGGGATCTTTGAGGCAAAAAAAATGGCCTTTGTTTGATCTCCATCTTTTTGTTCCGTCTTTTATTTGCGTTGTCAAATTTTTTCACGTTCGTTAATTATTAATTTTTTTTTTTACTTCCCGTGGCAGTCAGTCATTCAGCAGATCAATCGGAAAGCCGTTGGACATGAAAGCGAAAATGCGCGTAATTTTTTTTTTTTTTTTATAAAATTAAGCTTTAGAAAAATTGATTCTCCAATATTTCCAACCTTTTCACGTCGAGGTGGAATCAGGCGGGTTTATTTATTCATTTATTTACTTGCATTTCGTGGGAATGAGTCACATAAACAAGATACTTGTCCCAGAATGTGAATAGTCTCTTGTGGGACCCCTTTTGTGATTGTGTTGTGAAAATTTCATTGCAGATGTTATCTGTTTGTGGTTGGTGGTGACTTTGTGCTTTCCACATCTGTCTGTTTGTGGAAAGCGATGACTTTTTGCCATTTACAGGGGTCTGTTTGTGACTGATTGTGACCTTTGTCTAATTGCATGTGTTGGTTTGTGATCTATGATGACTGTTTGCTATTGGAATCTGTTTGTTTGTGACTGATGATGACTTTCTGCTCTTGAAGTCAGTCTGTTTGTGACTGATGATGACTTTTTGCATTTCACATCTGTCTGTTTGTGTGGCTAATATTGACTTTCTGCTCTTCACATCTGTCTGTTTGTGACTGATGATGACTTTCTACCATTCAGATCTGTCTGTTTGTGACTAATGATGACTTTCTGCTCTTCACGTCTGTCTGTTTGTGACTGATAATGAATTTTGCATTTCACATCTGTCTGTTTGTGACTGATAATGACTTTCTGCTCTTCACA
>NC_089788.1:77680219-77692719 GCF_040412425.1 Macrobrachium rosenbergii | reverse complement strand
CTCAAATATTCCAGTTTCCATATTTCAAATATTCCAGTTTCCTTTGTCAAATATTACAGTTTCCTTTGTCAAACATTCCAGTTTACTTTGTCAAGTATTACAATTTCCTTTGTCAAATATTCCAGTTTCCTTGGTCAAATTCTCCAGTTTCCTTTGTCAAATATTACAATTTCCTTTTGTCAAATATTCCAGTTTCCTTTGTCAAATATTTCAGTTTCCTTTGTCAAATATTCCAGTTTCCGTTGTCAAATATTACAATTTCCTTTGTCAAGTATTCCAGTTTCCTTTGTCAAATATTCCAGTTTGCATAGCTGTAACATTCCAGTTTCCTTTGTCAAACATTCCAGTTTTCTTTGTCAAATATTCCGGTTTCTTTTGTCAAATATTTCAGTTTCGTTTGCCAAATATTCCAGTTTCCGTAGCTCTAATATTCCAGTTTCCTTTGTCAAATATTCCAGTTTACATAGCTCTAACATTCCAGTTTCCTTTGTCAAACATTCCAGTTTTCTTTGCCAAATGTTCCAGTTTCGTTTGCCAAATATTCCAGTTTCCGTAGCTCTAACATTCCAGTTTCCATGACTTATTTGGCACTGATTCCGCCCACGAAGGCCCACACTTCGCATCTTTTCAATGGCGAACCTTATTTACAAGTTCTTTCAACCTTTTAATTAATTGTCACCTTCCCATTTCCATTTGAAGTCTCTCTCTCTCTCTCTCTCTCTCTCTCTCTCTCTCTCTCTCTCTCTCTCTCTCTCTCTCTCTCTCGACGCCACCTTACTCCCCCTCTCCTTACGGAGTCTCATTAGTGGTTATTGATTTGTGCAGCATCGCTTTTACGACGACCGTGGGTACGTACGGACCTCGTTTTCTGATGGTGATGAGGTGGGACGTTACGTCTGACTTACGGTGGGTAAGGGAGGTGGGGGGGCGGTTAAGGGAGGGGCGTACGTACCGTGGGGACGTAAGTACGAACAAGGGCGTGAATATTAAGGTCTTTAAATGTTGCAAATTGCTCTGTTCTCAGTGTGCAGAGGATGCAACTGGTTGTGCAAGCTGTTCCTGCTGTTTCTCTCTCTCTCTCTCTCTCTCTCTCTCTCTCTCTCTCTCTCTCTCTCTCTCTCTCTCTCATATACACCTTTGTCACTGAATGCTGTATTCCCACTGATGGCATAAATTTAGGAATAATGATCCATTGACAGAAACATATCAAGTGAATGGTTGCCAAGACTCAATATTCAAGATAAAATTGCATATTTTACTGTATATTTTAATAGTCACAGTCACTAAGTTACCTCTAGATTAGTCCTGAGAGTTGGCATTATAGTAAATAGTGAATGAATAAGTAAAAAATGCGCCGAGGAAAGTTTTCTGTACAGCGTATAATCAAAGCCACCGAAAACGGATCTATCTTTCGGTGGTCTCGGTATAATGCTGTATGAACCGCGGCCCATGAAACTTTAACCACGGCCAGAGACATGATTATGGCTAACTTTAACCTTAAATAAAATAAAAACTACTGAGGCTAGAGGGCTGCAATTTGGTATGTTTGATGACTGGAGGGTGGATGATTAACGTACCAATTTGCAGCCCTCTAGCCTCAGTAGTTTTTAAGATCTGAGGACGGACAGACAGAAAAAGTGCGGACAGAAAAAAGTGCGGATGGACAGACAAAGCCGGCACAATAGTTTTCTTTTACAGAAAACTAAACAATGATTAACTTGAATCTGCGCCTTCGATTAGAATGATCTCGTATGTACACAAATTTGCATGAAATCAGGCCAGTAATTACGGCCCACAAAAGTGGCAGTAGTTAATTACACTTCTGGTAATTGACTCCCATAATGTTATTGTTTTTTAGACACTACTGTAATCAGTAGTTACACCAGAATTGGTTCTGTAATTGTGGATCTGATTTTCTATAATTGTATTTTGTTTTTTCTTAAGTCTTAACCTTTGCAGTGTTATAATAATAATAATAATAATAATAATAATAATAATAATAATAATAATAATAATAATAATAATAATTATTATTATTATTATTATTATTATTATTTTAATGTTTTTGACTCTTACGGTTGTTATAATAATAATAATAATAATATAATAATAATAATAATAAAAACTATTATTATTATTATTATTATTATTATTATTATTATTATTATTATTATTATTATTATTATTATTATTATTATTTATCATTTCAGTTAATATTTTCTGTTTATTGCGAGCTGTGAAGAATGTTTTGTTCCATATAGATTAAAGAATTTGACTCCTCAAAACATCCAGAGGCCTTTGGGAAGGGCAACCAATGCCCTTTTAATACCCATGAATTAACGATGCCCCCTTTGGCCACTGAAAAGAAAGAAGTTGATACGACTCGGAAACACTGGAGCTGGGAAAGAAATCCGGAGCTTGGGAGTTTCAAGAGAAAGAAACAGTCGATATGGGAATAGGTAGCCTGACGGGTTCTACGGTCTTGTTTATCAAAGCAGGTATTCTGGAATTCTATACAAGTGACAGGAACGAGATTCCTGTCGGAATCTGCAGGGTTCAGATTCCCATTCCTACTTATTGCCGAGGGACTATTAAAGGTTATTTTTAATTCATACCTGAATTATTAATTCTTTTTTCATGATCATCTCCCTTCATTCCCCTTCCCCCTCCCTAACCCCCCCCACCGGGCCTTTTGACTTTCATCAGAATAAATAATCTAATTAAAATTATTTTTTCATTACTTTTTAAGCGTTTTAGGTGAGTGGTTCAGAAGTGAATTATTCTTTGTGTCCTCAAACTGTCATTTATCGTAGATAGATTCTCTACTTCATGTCTTTAATTTTCTTTATTTTCTTTCGACTTTCATCAGAATAATTAATCTAATCAAAATTATTATTTTTACATTATTTTTTTAAGTGTTGTAGGCCAGTTGTTCAGAAGTGAATTATTTTTTTGTCCCTTTCAAACTCTTTCATTTATCATCTATAATTTCTGTACTTCAGTTCTTTTATTTTTTTATTTTCTTTCAACTTTCATCAAAATAACCTAATTAAAATGATTTTTTATTATTTTTTCATCACCCAGAGCCATTGGTTCAGAAGTGAATTATTTTTTTGTGCTTCTCAAACTCTTCATTTATCATCCATAATTTCTGTATTTCAGTTCTCTTATTCCCTTTTATCGTAACCTTCTTTTCTCCTCGTTGACCCTCACAGTTGTGACGCCATTGTGACTTTTAATCAAAATAATTAATCTAAATAAAATTAAAAAAAAAATTTTTTTTTTGCAGTCGCTAAAAATTTCGTTTCTCAAACTTTCGTTTATCGTCTGTAATTTCTGTACTTTAGTAGTTCTCTCATTTATTTTATTATTATCATCCCCTCTGTTTTCTTCTCCTTCCTCCTCCTCCTCCTCCTCCTCCTCCCTTCCTTTCTCCTCGTTGACCCCTCGCCATTGTGACGTAAGGTGACTCCCAATCAATCAGTCGTATTCCACTTCGAACCCATTTCCTGTCGCTCTTGAGACTATAATTGAAGATGAATTATCTTGATGCAGCGACAGTGTTTTTTTTTTTGCTGTTTGAAGTAAGGGGATATGGACAGACGCACACACAAATGTGTGTGTTTATATATATATATATATATATATATATATATATATATATATATATATATATATATATATATATATATATATATATATATATATATATATATATATATATATATATATATATATATATATATATATATATATATATATATATATGGACATACACACTACACACATACAAATGTATATATATATATATAAATATATATTGTTATATATATATACATATATATATATGCATATATATAACTACATACATACATACATACATACATACATAGTCAAGCATATTCATTCCTTTTCAAAAACGAAATAGCCCCCTCGATATTGTTATAGATCCACATACAAAAAGGTCATATGCAAATGAGGCGAACTCGAATAGCCATAGTTTTCTTTACTTAATTCGTAGATCATCCATTTATCGATTCTTTTCCCTAATCTAACCAGCCTAACCTAACCTAAACCTAACCAACTTAAACTGACCTAATAACCAAACCTAACCTAACCCAATCTAACCAACCTAACCAACCTAACCTAACCTAACCTAACCAAGAATAATTTTCATTTTCCTTTCTTTTTCCCTCTTTCCTTCTTTTATTTCGGGCTGTCCCTTAGAGAGAGAGAGAGAGAGAGAGAGAGAGAGAGAGAGAGAGAGAGAAGAGAGAAAACTTAAGTTTTCTGTTGTAAAATGCAGATTTAGGATCTGTCATTAAGAGAGAGAGAGAGAGAGAGAGAGAGAGAGAGAGAGAGAGAGAGAGAGAGAGAGAGTATGATTGCATTACCAAGATGCAGAATTGTCACCCTTTAGAAATCACCAGGGGAACCAAACAAAGCCTTGGGTCTTGCAACCCCATCCCAACAGATCATTCATTACCTCCTCATCCCAACTCTCTCTCTCTCTCTCTCTCTCTCTCTCTCTCTCTCTCTCTCTCTCTCTCTCGTATGGTAGGTGTTGACGTCACATCCGGTGGGCCAGCCAGACGGATTATCAGAAGGCCCCCTTTCGGTAATACCCCATTCCTCGTCCTGATGCTAATTGATTTTCTTTGGTTCCTTTTGGGAGAGAGAGAGAGAGAGAGAGAGAGAGAGAGAGAGAGAGAGAGAGAGAGAGAGAGAGAGAGAGAGAGAGAGAGACCAATAATCAATCCGTTTCTTAAGGGAAAATCCCGGGATGATTAGGCATAAGTATCGACCCCTTGCATTTGATAATCACGTCCCATCTGATGTTTTTATGTGCATTACTTTTTTTCCTGTTTTGGAGGGGCGTTCTTTTCAGAAGGGACCTGTTTTTTTTTTTTTTTTTTTCTGTTTTTTTTTGTGCTACTGGAGATGGTGCTTGTTCGTCTCTTTATTGCAATGGAGTTTCTGCTACCAATTCTGTTTGCCTTAATCTGGTCATGTAGATTCTAATTCTAATTCTTGTAATGCAAAATTCAGTTATATTGCTGTGTATAGCAGTGGACTTTTTTGCTTCTAATTCTGCTCGCCTCATTCTGGAAATGCAGATTCTAATTGCGTTTCTGTTTATTGTTCTGGTAATAGAGACTCCTGTTCCACTTCTGTTTATTGTTGCTCATAATGCAAATTCCAATTCCACTTCTATTTATTGTTTCTGGTAATGCAAATTCCAGTTCCACTTCTATTTATTGTTTCTGGTAATGCAAATTCCAATTGCATTTCTGTTTATTCCAATGCAGATTCTGTTTATTGTTTCTTATTATAGTAATGCAACTTTCTGTTTCCAATCCCACTGCAGATTCTAATTGTTTATTGTTTCTGGTAATGCAAATTCCAATTCCACTTCTGTTTATTGTTTCTGGTAATGCAGATTCCAATTCTACTTCTGTTTATTGTTTCTTATTAAATTCAATGAACTTCTGTTTATTGTTTCTGGTATTACAAATTGCAATTCCACTTCTGTTTATTGTTTCAGATTCTAATTGCAATCCACTTCTATTTATTGTTTCTGGTAATGCGAATTCCAATTCCACTTCTGTTTACTGTTTCTGGTATTACAAAGTCCAATTCCACTTGTGTTTATTGTTTCTGGTATTGCAAATTTCAATTCCACTTCTATTTATTGTTTCTGGTATTGCAAATTCCAATTCCACTTCTATTTATTGTTTCTGGTATTGCAAATTCCAATTCCACTTCTGTTAATGTTTCTGGTGTTGCAAATTCCAACTCCATTTCTGTTTACTGTTTCTGGTATTGCAAATTCCAATTCCATTTCTGTTTACTGTTTCTGGTATTGCAAATTCCAATTCCACTTCTGTTTATTGTTTATGGTTATGCAAATTTCTCTTTTAGTCTATTAAGAAAATATATTTTCAAATTCTGATGTTTCCAAAATCCTTTAAAATAATTATCCCTCGAAGATTCATGTTTTAATTCGTATCAAAGTAACTGCTGTTCCAAACAAGTTTAAAAGTTTCTTCGGCGCAATCGAGTTTTCTGTACAGCCGCTACTGCGTATAATCAAGGCCACCGAAAATAGATCTGCCTTTCGGTGGTCTTGGTATAATGCTGTATGAAACGCGGCCGACGAAACTTTAGCCACGGCCCGGTGGTGGCCTGGCCAATATCGTTGCCAGAAGCACGATTATGGCTAACTTTAACCTTAAATAGAATAAAAACTACTGAGGCTAGAGGGCTGAAATTTGGTATGTTTGATGATTGGAGGGTGGAGGATCAACCAACCAATTTACAGCCCTCTAGCCTCAGTAGTTTTTAAGATCTGAGGGCGGACTGAAAAAACGCGGACAGAATAAAGTGCGGACGGACAGACAAAGCCGGCACAATAGTTTTCTTTTACATAAAACTAAAATTTTTTTCATAGCCTTAAAATAAATTCTCTATGGAAAATCTGTGTCTTCAAAGTTCTTTCAAATCATTCCTATGTTTACATAGAATTTAGAAATCATTCCACCCTTTTGAAATGCTGCAATCCCAACTTCAGAAACTCTCACTTATTTTCCATCATTTGAAAAAAATAGATTTAGAAATTGATATTTTTCTGCATATTGAACCAATTTAGCAATTCAACTAAATGAGGGTTTGTCTTTAGAATGTTGCAATCTCTCTCTCTCTCTCTCTCTCTCTCTCTCTCTCTCTCTCTCTCTCTCTCTAAGTTAATATCACTGTTTACATTTTTTCAGCATATTGGTGAAAGTAGAAAGTAGACCAATTATCTGCAGTTTCAATTCTTAATGAAACTCTCTCTCTCTCTCTCTCTCTCTCTCTCTCTCTCTCTCTCTCTCTCTCTCTCTCTCTCTCTCTCTCTCTCTCTCTCTCAATATCACCCATATTTACTTTTCATCATATCCATTTTTCTGCCCCCTCTCTCTCTCTCTCCCTCTCTCCCTCTCCCTTATTTACTTTCCATCATATGCTCATCTCTCTCGCCCTCTCTCCCTTTCTCTATCTTTCTTTGTCTGTCTGTTCTAATTCCATGTTTACTTTGCTTTATGTGCTATTCCTCCCCCTCTGTGTGTGTGTGTGTGTGTGTGTATCTCACTCCAGCTTCATCCTATACAGTCGGGATCCAGCGATATTGATTAGAATTCGCTGCTTCGATTGGAGGACTCGATTCCTGATGTGCTGCTATTTTTCCCTAATTTCCCCTCCCCTTGTCGTTGTTTTGGCTGTTTGTCCCCACTTTCCCTTTACCGTTTTTGAATATTTTCCTTACTTCTTTTCTCATTTTGCTGCTATTGGCTATTTTTCCCCACCTTCCTCCGTGTTTTAGCTATTTTTCCCTACTTCCCCCTTTTTGCTGGTATTGGCTATTTTTCCCTACTTAATTTTTTTGCTGTGATTGCTTATTTGTTCCTACTTTCTTTTTACAATTTTAACTATTTCTCCCTATTTCATTTCTTACTTTCCTGTTATTGGCTATTTTTCCATACTTTCCTTATATTGATTTTAACTATTTTTCTCTATTTCCTTTCTTATTTTGTTGCTATTGGCTGTTTTTCCATAATTTCCCTCTACCGTTCTTAGGTGTTTTTCCCTACTTCCCCCTTTATTTGCTGTTATTGGCTATTTTTCCCTACTTTAATGCAAACTGCAGATTGCATCAAACATTGATGACAGTTTGCTGCAATAATAATAATAATAATAATAATAATAATAATAATAATAATAATAATAATAATAATAATAATACATAATAATAATAATCTTTGGAAGCCTGAATTTCAAGTCAATGGCCAATGTTGTGGGCTTGTTCCATATGTATAGGGCTAATCTTCTGAATAATAATAATAATAATAATAATAATAATAATAATAATAATAATAATAATAATAATAATAATAATAATAATTTCTTTATGCACCTTAATTTCCAAGTCGGAAGGTCTGGCTTCCCTTTCGTTCATGAATAAAATCATTGTTCATGAATGAAGTCAGTAATAGGCAGGCATTATTCATGAACAGAGTCAACATTCATGAATAAAGTCAGCATTCATGAAGAAAATCAATATTCATAAACAAAGTCAGCAGTCATGAACAAAGTCAACATTCATGGGCAAAGAAACATTTGTGAACAAAATCAACATTCATGAACAAAGTAACATTCGTGAACCAAATCAACATTCGTGAACAGAGTCAACATTCATGAATAAAATCAACATTCGTGAACAAAATCAACATTCATGAACAAAGTCAACATTTATGAACAAAATCAACATTCATGAACAGAGTCAACATTCATGGACAAAGTCATATTCATGAACAAATTAACATTTGTGAACCTAATCAACATTCGTGAAGAGAGTCAACATTCATGAATAAGATCAACATTAATGAACAAAGTCAACATTTATGAACAAACATTCATGAACACAATGAACTAATGAACGAAGTAACATTCATGAACAAAGTCAACATTCATGAATGAATTCAATATTCGTGAACAAAATCAACATTTGAGAACAAAGTTAACATTCATGAACAAAGTCAGCATTCACAAACAAATTCAACATTTATGAAGAAAATCAACATTCATGACCAAAGTCAACATTCATGAACAGTCAACATTCACGAACAAAGTCAACATTCATCAACAGTCAACATTCACGAACAAAATCAACATTCATGAACAAAATCAACATTCATGAACAAAATCATCATTCTTGAACAAAGCCAACATTCGTGAACAAAGCCAACATTCATGAACAAAATCAACATTCATGAACAAAATCAACATTCATGAACAGAGTGAACATTCATGAACAAAGTTAGCATTCACGAACAAAGTAACATTCACGAACAAAGTCAACATTCATGAACAAAATCAACATCCTGAACAAAATCAACATTCATCAACATTCATGAACAAAGCCATCCGTCACGCACAAAGTTCGACGTGGGACGAGCAAATGATGGGCGCGGTGGCGGCTATTTCCAGCGGAATTTTTGAATGAGTCTTCGACCCGCGTAGGGAGCCAAGTGTCTCGCTCTCCCAGTCCGAAAGAATTCCTCTCTCTCTCTCTCTCTCTCTCTCTCTCTCTCTCTCTCAGCTGACCGAGGACCCTCCGGATACTCCATGCTTATTGGAGGGCTTTCAGCCAATGATGACCTCCGCTTTCATTCTCCCTTTTTGATTTTGTTGTCTCTTTTTATTTTTCGCTTATTTAACTATATCTTCTGGATGAGCTGGACTGACGGGCTGGGAATTTTTCTCGATATTTTATTGTTTGGGATGAAAGCGAACGTATATAATCGTTGAAAGCCAGATGAATCAGTTATTATTATTATTATTATTATTATTATTATTATTATTATTATTATTATTATTATTATTATTATTATTCAGAAGTTGAATCCTATGCATATGGAACAAGTCCACCACAGGGGCCACTGACTTGAAAATCAAGCTTTCAAAGAATATTGTTATATGTTATATATTATTATTATTATTATTATTATTATTATTATTATTATTATTATTATTATTATTATTATTATTATTATTATTATTATTATTCAGAAGATGAATCCTATGCATATGGAACAAGTCCACCAAAGGGGCCACTGACTCGAAATTCAAGCTTCCAAAGAATATTATTATTATTATTATTATTATTATTATTATTATTATTATTATATTCATTATTATTAAACAAGCCCACCAAAGGGGCCACTTAAATTCAAGCTTAAAGAATTATTATTATTATTATTATTATTATTATTATTATTATTATTATTATTATTATTATTATTCAGAAGATGAACCCTATTCATATGAAACAAGCCCACCACAGGGGCCACTGACTCGAAATTCAAGCTTCCAAAGAATATTATTATTATTATTATTATTATTATTATTATTATTATTATTATTATTAATTATTATTATTATTATTATTATTAATCAGAAGATGAACCCTATTCATATAAACAAGAAAAGGGGCCACTGACTCGAAATCAATTAAAGAATGGAAGAAGAAAGAATAGATTCAAATGCAAAAGAAGAAATCACTTGTTAAAAAGAAAGAATACATTAAAAGATTAATAAATAAATATAAAAAAAATGTAGATAAATTATTAAAATACAAAAACTTTATTTAGGTAGTTAAGCATTGCATCTGCGCTTGAACTCTTGAAATTCCAACTGGATGACATCCTTTAGTAGGGAGACTGTTCCACAGACCAACGATGTGAGGAATAAAGGCCCTCTGGGACTTTGGGGAAGTTCGACAGCGAGGTACATTGACAGCATATTGGTGCCTCTGCTGTTCAGCAAATCTGGGTACTCTCGGCAGTAAAAGGGGACCAGGAATCAGTTGTGAATGTGAAAGACCTCTGTTGAAATACAATTCATTAAAGAAAATGAGGAATTTGAGGAGTCCCTTGGAAAATGTTAAATACAGTAATGAATACAACGATATACAGAGGTAGGGTACAAGTACCTAAAGCACTGTATGCAGTATGACCAACTGCTCATGCGCAGTTGAGGCGACGAGAGAATGGACAGTAGAGTCAAAGATCAGCGCCATTAAAGACCTCGTACAGAAAATATAGGTCCGGTTTCTCCTGGTCCTTAATTGCAATACTTCTCCTAAAGTTAGTCATAAAGAAAGCTTGGGGAAGGAGGTTGGAGAGAGGGGGAGTGGGTGGGTGGAGAAGGGTGGAGAAAGATGGATTTGTGGGTAGGGGTGAGTTTGAGTTAGGCAGAAAGTAGTCACCAACCCATTCTATCCTGAGGTCATAATTGTATTGGTTTAGTTGTTTATTATTCACGACAATTCATTCATTTCTAGTCGAGTTTCTGTATGTTGATATTTTATAAATTTATGTATATTATTATAATATATATATATATATATATATATATATATATATATATATATATATATATATATATATATATATATATATATATATATATGACTTTCATTATTTTGTAAACATTATATTTATTATAGAATTGTTTAAATTGACTGTTTTTTTTTTTAAATGTCCTGAAAGTTGATCAAGTAAGAAGCACAATTATAAGTTTTATCTGTAATTAGTAAAATGAAATCGTCTTTTTAGACTGAAATGAAAATGTTAATATATATATATATATATATATATATATATATATATATATATATATATTTATATTTGGGTTTGCAAGGAAGACTGTTGAGCGAACTCTCCTTTATGGAAGTGAAGTAGCGTAATAAAAATTGAACTGGGGAGAAATATGGAGATGAAAGTAAACAGTAAAAAGGTTATTAGAAGTGAATGGAAGGATCTGAGTATTCTAAGATGGTTTGGTCCTGTGGTAAGAATGGGGGAAAAGTGCAGGAATGGGGTGAATGTATATATATATATATATATATATATATATATATATATATATATATATATATATATTTTATATATAAATACTTTCTTCAGTGTCTGTAGGTTTTTACTACAAATACCAACTTTCTGTATTTTTCTCATTACTTTACAGGCACTGAGAACTTTCCTTACTGTCTTCCAAAGTTTTTATTCGCTTTTTAATCCCAGAGAACCTCCTTTGTCCAATGGAGTTTTTTCTACTCCAGAGAAACGTCAAAGTTTAGTAGTTTTTTTTACTGGAAAATCTTCGCCTTTCTTTTTTCATATTTTTTTTCTCTAAAATATTCGTCAAGGTTTTGTGGGATTTTTGAAGTTAACTTCTGGATATTTTTTGATCGATTTCTGGAAACTCTTGGGAAGAAAAGATCGAGTATGTCACTTGTGAAAGATTGCGTTTCAGTCACTTGGGAAAGATCGAGTATCAGTCACTTGTGAAAGATTGCGTTTCAGTTACTTGGGAAAGATCGAGTATCAGTCACTTGTGAAAGATTGCGTTTCAGTCACATGGGAAAGATCTAGTATTAGTCACTTGAAAGATTGCGTTTCAGTCGCATGGGAAAGATCTAGTATTAGTCACTTGGGAAAGATCGAGTTTGAGTCACTTGGGAAAGATCGAGTTTCAGTCACTTGGAAAAGATCGAGTTTGAGTCACTTGGGAAAGATCGAGTTTCAGTCACATGGGAAAGATCGAGTTTTAGTCACTTGGGAAAGATCGAGTTTGAGTCACATGGGAAAGATCGAGTTTTAGTCACTTGGGAAAGATCGAGTATCAGTCACTTGGGAAAGATTGAGTATCAGTCACTTGGGAAAGATTGAGTATCAGTCACTTGGGAAAGATCGAGTTTGAGTCACTTGGGAGAGATCGAGTATCAATCACTTGGGAAAGATCGAGTTTGAGTCACTTGGGAAAGATCGAGTATCAGTCACTTGGGAAAGGTCGAGTTTAAGTCACTTGGGAAAGATCGAGTTTGAGTCACTTGGGAAAGATCGAGTTTGAGTCACTTGGGAAAGATTGAGTATCAGTCACTTGGGAAAGATTGAGTTTGAGTC
>NC_089788.1:77607719-77675219 GCF_040412425.1 Macrobrachium rosenbergii | reverse complement strand
CATACGAACAGGGTTCATCTTCTTTATAATAATAATAATAATAATAATAATAATAATAATAATAATAATAATAATAATAATAATAATAATAATAATAATAATAATAATTTTATCAAAGAAGCTTTATTATCAAAGAAAAAGTCATGTACTGTAGACCAGCTGATTTCAGATTCAACCTAAAATTAATCCTCTCAGAACTCTCTCTCTCTCTATATATCTATCTGTATATATATATATGTATATTTATATATATATATATATATATATATATATATATATATATAGAGAGAGAGAGAGAGAGAGAGAGAGAGAGAGAGAGAGAGAGAGAGAGAACAATAAGGGCAGAGTTTCCCACAGAGGATAAAGTGTTGAATTCTCTGATGCAGGGTGGAAGAAGAGAAGAGAGAACGTGGAAACGAGGGGTAGGGGAGAGAGAGAGAGAGAGAGAGGGAGAGGGAGGGAGAAGAGGAGTGAATATAGGGAGGAAAGGAAGGGAGAGAGGGGAGAGGGGAGGATAGAAGAAGGGGAGAGAGAGGGGGGTGGGGAGAGATGTACCTACATATCCCTAGGAAACAAGGGGGTAGACTCAGCCAGGTTACCATGGCAACCATACACGATCACTGGCGAGTAGGGGGCGTTGGTGGAGGGGGGGGATATTTAGGGGAGGGGGAGGAGGGAAACAGAGAGAGAGAGAGAGAGAGAGAGAGAGAGAGAGAGAGAGAGAGAGAGAGAGATCGTAACCTTTATCGATCTGGGCTCGAGAGTAATACGAACTGACCGGCCCTCTCAAGTTTTCTTCAGGAATAAATAAAATATAGATTTTCTTTCAGTTGGAAAGTATATATATGGTGCGTTTCGAGTTGCCGTCTCTCTCTCTCTCTCTCTCTCTCTCTCTCTCTCTCTGAATAGGAGGGAGGAAATTTCAGGTTTGCCTCACGAAGTCATATTAGATTTCAGTTATTACCATAGAATAATGCACAGTTAATTCTGGGGTCGAAACTCTCTCTCTCTCTCTCTCTCTCTCTCTCTCTCTGTTTGGGGAGGAAGTATTATTATGTTACTTGATGTACCCAGATTTGATTTCAGTTCCTTTTTGCGATATCCTTTCGCTAATTCTAGGGTTCAAAATCTCTCTCTCCCTCTCTCTCTCTCTCTCTCTCTCTCTCTCTCTCTGTTATATTTTTATACATTCCTTTCTTGCATTTCTTAGCGATAATTAAATACACATACATACATACATACATACACACACACACACACACACACACACACACACACACATATATATATATATATATATATATATATATATATATATATATATATATATATATATATATATATATATATATACCTGATTTTATTAAAGAGCGTAAGAAGTCTGATTCCTTAGCCACTTGAGGAGATCGATTTCTCTCTCTCTCTCTCTCTCTCTCTCTCTCTCTCTCCTCTCTTCCCAGACACTCCGTTAATCCTGTTTCCTGGGCTTCTTGCGCTGTACCTTTATACCAGAGGCGATACAAGACGTTAAATATTAATGTAGTTTCTTTCAGAACGCGATGAATTAACAGCAGAATTTTGCAAGAAGTAAGTGAACTCAAATAGAGAGAGAGAGAGAGAGAGAGAGAGAGAGAGAGAGAGAGAGAGAGAGAGAGAGAGAGAGAGAGAGAGAGAGAGAGAGAGAGAGAGAGATTTTCAGCCCAAGAATTAACATTATTTTATGGAAGGACTGAAATAAAAATAATGGGTTTATTAGATAGACTGAACTTCTTTCCTATTCAGAGAGAGAGAGAGAGAGAGAGAGAGAGAGAGAGAGAGAGAGAGAGAGAGAGAGAGAGAGAGACTACTCTTTCTAATCTGAAACAAAGTGAGTTCTAAGTTGAGATAGAGATTCATATTTAGCAAGAGTAAGTTAATGTATATATGCTATATACACTATACACATGTATATATATATATATGTATGTATATTATATATTATATACATATATATATATATATGTATATTATATATATATATATATATATATATATATATATATATATATATATATATATATATATATATATATATATATATATATATATATAGAGAGAGAGAGAGAGAGAGAGAAAATGTGAAATAGGCATTAGAAATTAGCGACCTCAGAATTCAGGAAAAGTGAGAATTCGCGCAAGACACAGGCGAGTGGCGCAGTGTATGTGCATGCACAAAGCCTCTTATGTTTCTCGAAATTCTGCACGTAGAGAGAGAGAGAGAGAGAGAATATCAACATCAAAACCCCCGTGACCTGCCTATTGTTCTTACGAATGACGTCACACAGCAAATGGACACCAACAAAAAAAAAAAAAAAAAAAGGGGTTTTAGTATTGATGTCTATTCACAATAACAGCTGAAACAAGATGGGGTGGGGAGAGGGAGCATATACTCTCTCTCTCTCTCTCTCTCTCTCTCTCTCTCTCTCTGCTCTTGATCTCCCGCGCGCGCGCATGCACAAAAGCGCACGCAGATCCCAAAGTGATTAAGAGAAGTCCCCCAAAAATTAGGCATACGTAGGCCTGATGTCTTTGTTATCCGTTACGGCTTCAAACGGTTCAACTATACTTCAGTTTTTCCCTCCTTCAATTGTTCTTTCTTGAAACAAAACATCCTGGTGTCTCGCAAACACGTACGCGCCTCAGACGCGCGCTCAGACGCGCGCAAACACGTCAACATCGGCGCTTAGCAGGTTTGTTTCAATATGAGAGTCATTGCATTCGAATCCGCGTGAGAAACATTACTTTTAAAATGATTAGGTTGACAGGCGTTGGGCCCAAGATACGGTACATGATTGGTAGGATTCTTGGTAAGTTAGTAATGATTCTTAGCTGTTAGAATTAACGGGGATCAAATTAGTAATGATTCTTTTCTGTTAAAATCAAGAATGATCAAATTAATAGCGATTCTTTGCTGTTAGAATCAAGAAAGACAAATTAATAATGATTCTTAGCTGTTAGAATCAAGAAATGTCAAATTGGTAGTGATTTTTTGTTAAATGTTGTGAGCCTTGTAGTATTAGTAATGATTCTTTACTGTTATAATCAAGAAAGATCAAATTAGTAATGATTCTTTGCTGGTAGAATAAAAAATTATCAAATTAGTAATGATTCTTTACTGTTATAATCAAGAAAGATCAAATTAGTAATGATTCTTTACTGGTAGAATCAAGAATGATCAATTTAGTAATGATTCTTTCCTGTTATAATCAAGAAAGATAAATTAGTAATGATTCTTAGCTGGTAGAGTCAAGAAATGTCAAATTAGTAATGATTCTTTGCTTTTAAAATCAAGGAAGTCCAAATTAGTATTGATTCTTTGCTCTTAGAACAAGAAAGCTCAAACTAGTAACGATTCTTAGCTTGTAGAATCAAGAAATATCAAATTAGTAATAATTCTTTTGTGTGAGAATCAAGGAATATCAATTTAGCACTGGTTCTACTTTGAGAATCAGTGGAGATCAAGTTAGCAATGATTCTTAATGACTCTTGGCTTTAAAATCAAGTGCGACCTACTGAACGTGCGCGCGCGTGCGCATAAAGCTTCTTTTATATATGTACTTTTCACACAAAATAATAATTTATTTTAACAGCTAAGAATCATTACTGATTTGAGCTTTCTTGTTTTAAGAGCAAAGAATCAATGCTAATTTTAACTTCCTTGATTCTAACAGGAAAGAATCATTACTAATTTGTTATTTCTTGTCCCTAACAGCAAAGAATCATTACTATTATACATATACATATATATAAGTGTATATATATTATATTATATAAATATACGATAATATTATGTATATATAAATATATATATAGTATTATATATATATAATATATATATATATATATATATATATATATATATATATATATATATATATATATATATATATATATATATATATATATATATATATATACACATATACACACACACACATATATATATATATATATATATATATATATATATATATATATATATATATATATATCTTTTTAATGATTTTAGTAGTCTCATTTGAATATGCGAATGCACCGTTGAATTTTTTTTTTTTTGGAAAATTCCTTTACTAGTTTTTCCGAGGAGAGTTTAAATTGTGTTAATTTTAATAATATTATTGAAAGCTACCATCACGAAAAACTGTAATATTCTTTCAAAAAAAAAGAGAAAATAAAAATATGAAATTTTTACAAACAGAATTCCAATTTCAAGTCAGGTCGGATGGCAAACATTGGTCTAGAGATGATTCTCGTGGGAAACTTGTTAAAAAAAAAAGAGTAAAAATGAAAGCGAGATAACTTTTCCTCCAGAAAAGAAAGTAACTGATAGAATTTCGATACTTTCTGAGAGAAAGTTTCACGTTGATAGAGAAAGCCCTAAGAGAAAGGAAAAGAGAAATTATTATCAAAAGTTGTTTGAGGTCGAAGTTGATCAGATGATGAAGAAAAAGAGGTTCTTGGATGCAAATGGGAACTGCACTGCGCATGCGTAATCATCTGTATGTATGTATGTATGTATGTATGTATCGATATAAGAATATTATAATCTATCTTTCTCGTGATATCTCATGAACTTATTTTTTGGAAAAAATCGTTCACTGATCAATATCTATAGATTTTGTAAAATCTCTTTATAGTTTTGTAAAATACCTATAGAGTCTTGTAAAATATCTAGTGAGTCTTGTAAAATATCTAGTGAGTCTTGTAAAATATCTATAGATTTTTGTAAAATATCTATAGAGTCTTGTAAAGTATATATAGATTTTTGTCAAATGTTTAGTTTCTTGTAGAATATCCATAGTCTTGTAAAATATCTATAGATATATGTAAAATCACTTTACATTTTGCAAAATATCTATAGAGTCTTGTAGAAGTATCTATAGATTTTTGTAAAATACCTATAGAGTCTTGTAAAATATCTACAGGTTTTTGTAAAATATCTATAGATTTTTGCAAAATATAGATTACTGTAAAATATCTACAGACTCTTGTAAAATCTCTTCAGATTCTTGTAAAATATCAATAGAGTCTTATAAAACATAGAGTACTGTAACCCATCTATAGATTCTTGTAAAGTCTCTTCAGATTCTTGTAAAATATCCATAGAGTCTTATAAAACATAGAGTACTGTCAAACATCCATAGATTCTTGTAAAATATCGGTAGATTCTTGTAAAATATCTACAGAGTCTTGTGGACTCTATGCCATCTCTATTTCAACCGGAGCGTTCAGACAAGCAATCCCAAATTTCATGCAATTAAAAGAAATAGATTAAAATCACAAAGGCAATCTGGTCTTGAATAGCGGCTGCCATCAGAATACTCGTTATTGTCAGCTATTCTCAGCTTAGAACGTGGAAGGTAATCCACAATGGGAATGTATAGTGACAGGCCAATACAGATAAATATGCTACGTTCGCGAATAATGTCTCCGATATTGGTCTCGGATTTTATGTTCGTCTGGCCAGTTTTGCCTCTCTGCTTTTGTGTAGGCGTGAGAGAGAGAGAGAGAGAGAGAGAGAGAGAGAGAGAGAGAGAGAGAGAGAGAGAGTTTTCAGAATGCGCAAAGATTCCCCTAAAAAAATATATAATTTTCCGCACATTATAAAGAAGACGCTAGATAATGTTGATCACTAGGTTATATTGAGAGAGAGAGAGAGAGAGAGAGAGAGAGAGAGAGAGAGAGAGAGAGAGAGAGAGATGAGTTTCAAATGCATTCCCCTAAAAAAATTTAAAGTTTTCCCCACATTAGTATAAAGACGCTATAGATAATGTTAATCACTATGGTCATATTGAGAGAGAGAGAGAGAGAGAGAGAGAGAGAGAGAGAGAGAGAGAGAGAGAGAGAGAGAGAGAGAGAGAGAGAATCAAGAATTTCATTCATAAAATCTCGGCACGGGTTAATTCCGCTACACAGCAGTAATTATAAAATGTCTGAAGGAAGTTCAATCCTTCAAGGATCCTATCAATTCGCCGGCGAGTTTCTCTCTTTCCGTCATGAGAACCGTAGGATTTCTAATTAGAAGCGATTAGGACCCGGTCCTAAGCACTCAATACTACACGTACACACACCTACACACACACACAGACACAGACACACACACACACAACCCGACAGGACACGCCGGTGTCGTAAGCTGTTGCAAGCGCCTTCCTGATTGGCTGCCACTGGCATCTATTTGGATGAAAATTCACCAATGGCAGGAGTTCTCTGAGTAACCTGGGGTCCACGGAAAGCCGCCCGAAAGCCCCAGGGTGGGCGGGGTGGTGGGCGGAGGGGGGTGAGTGTGGGCTTTTGTTGACATTTGGGCTAAATCTTAGGGCGTTCGAGAAGGCGGTCTACACCCGCCCTCATTTTCGGAATATCCAGAGATATTTCCAAAGCAAAATAGAGAAGGACTGAGCAGTAGAGTAATGGAAATGAAAGGAGAGAGAGAGAGAGAGAGAGAGAGAGAGAGAGAGAGAGAGAGAGAGAGAGAGAATTTGGACAAAAATGACTTTCCAGCAAATTGATCATTTCTTGCGGTTCCACTTTCCATAACCTCTCTCTCTCTCTCTCTCTCTCTCTCTCTCTCTCTCTCTCTCTCTCTCTCTCTCACTGACCCTCGTACCTATAGCTTTACATACAAATCATATATATCATTTTTTCTTTACAGCCCCTTACCCTCTCTCAATCTCTCTCTCTCTCTCTCTCTCTCTCTCTCTCTCTCTCTCTCTCATCATCCCCAGAATCCAAAATGGCGACCAGAACGCAAAATGGGCATTACGGTATTCGCCCTTAAGGACCGATATTCCACGTAATTGGGAGGGGGAGGCGGTTGGTGGGGGTAAACGACCCACTCCCCGTGAAAAGCGCCTTTTGACTCTCTCTCTCTCTCTCTCTCTCTCTCTCTCTCTTCGCGGTTTATTCAGCGGGAAAAGTTAAGTGGTTAACGATTTTCTGCATCTGATATTTTCGTTCGTGCGTTCGTGTTCCTTCTTCTTCTTCTTCTCCTTTTCTTCTTCTTCTTATTCTTCTTCTTCTTCTTCTTCTTCTTCTTCTTCTTCTTCTTCTTGGGAAGGAGAGTTTTCTTCTTCTTCTTCTTCTTGGGAAGGAGAGTTTTCTTCTTCTTCTTCTTCTTCTTCTTTTCTTCTTCTTGGGAAGGAGAGTTTTCTTCTTCTTCTTCTTCTTCTTCTTCTTGGGAAGGAGAGTTTTCTTCTTCTTCTTCTTCTTCTTCTTCTTCTTCTTCTTCTTCTTCTTCTTCTTCTTCTTCTTCTTCTTGGGAAGGAAAGTTTTCAAAGACTACCAAAGACTTTCAACTACTCCCAACGACTTTCTACAACTCCCAGCGACTTTCTACGACTCCCAACGACTTCCAACGACTCCAAACGATTTTTAACGTCTTACAACGACTCCCAACAATTTCCAACGACTTCCATCAACTCCCAACGACTTTCAACGACTCCCAACGACTATCTACGACTCCCAGCGACTTTCAACGACTACTAACGATTTCCAACGACTCCCAACGACTATCTACGACTCCCAACGACTTTCAACGACTCCCAACGATTTCCAACGACTCACAACGACTTTTACGACTCCCAACGACTTCGAACGGAAGGGCCCTCCGACATTTTAATGGGGCAGATCATTAATCTCAGTTGACAGCCATCGGCAGGTAAGAGAGCAAGAACTCAGGTGTATGTGTATGTGTATGTGTGTGTGTATGTGTGTTTGTGTGTGTATGTGTGTTTGTGCCACTGCACGTACCTGGCCAATCACAGTCCAACAATACCCGGGTCCCTGTTTTAATTGGTCGGGACTCTTCAATTCTTTTTTTTTTTTTTGTTGGGGGCGGGGTTGGGGGTGGGGGATTAGACGGGGATTAGAAGCATGACGGGGGCGTTTGCAAAGACAGGCTGGATACTGACAGGTCTGTTGAGTCTGTCTGTCAATGTTTTCGTTTTATAGAGAATGACGTTTACAAAGGTCAAGTGCAAGCAGGCAAGGTTGAGGGTTTTTGCTTGAGGGTCTGAGGGGTAGTGAAATGAAAGATCTGTTTTTTTTTTTATTTTTTTAAAACAGTTTTTTAGTTTTCTGTAAGAGAAAAGTATTGTGCCGGCTTTGTCTGTCCGTCCGCACTTTTTCTGTCCGCACTTTTTCTGTCCTCCCTCAGATCTTAAAAACTACTGGGGCTAGAGGACTGCAAATTGGTATGTTGATCATCCACCCTCCAGTCATCAAACGTACCAAATTGCAGCTCTCTAGCCTCAGTAGGTTTTATTTTATTTAAGGTTAAAGTTAGCCATAATCGTGCTTCTTGCAACGGTATAGGGTAGGCCACCACCGTGCCGTGGTTAAAGTTTAGTGGGCCGTGGCTCATACAGCATTATACCGAGACCACCGAAAGATTAGATCTATTTTCGGTGGCCTTGATTATACGCAGTAGCGGCTGTACAGAAAACTCGATTGCGCCGAAGAAACTTCGGGACATTTACTGCCCGTGGTTCCTCTTTGTCGAAATTTTGGCATTACTGAAAGATTGATGGTCATTTAAAAAAAACTTTCCTTTGAAGTTTTTTTGATTTCTTCAAAAATTCTCTCTCTTAAAGCATGCAGTTTTTCCGAAGGAAAACGCGGAATTGTAAGCAGAAGTATTATGGCAGTAATTGAAGAAACTGAAAAATCATGCAGGAAAGATAAGGAAAAAATACTGGATAAACAAGACAATTCTGCTACAGGATAAAAGAAAGTTAGTTTACCTAAAGCCAATAAAGGTAAGACAAGCTCTACCAAAAAAGCTAGATTATACCAATTAAAATTAATGCCTCTGTTATACTATATGACAATATATACTGAAATACCTAAGATACTATAATTTAGATTATAGTTTAGTATAAAAGACAGACAAATTTATGTCCTGATTTAGAAAAAAATGATAAATATCCGTCACACTCACCCATATGGATGACGAAAACCAGTGAATGCTTTCAACGTACCTGGATGAAAGGAAAAATGGCTTTAAGAAATTGTTATCTGTCCAAAATGTTAACTTTCAAAAATATTACTTGTTCAAAATGTTGCTTGTCCAAAATGTTGCCTCTCCAAAATGTTAACTGTGGATTTATGCATCAGATAACCAGTATTTTGACAGAATAAAAGGAAATAAGGCCTAGAATCACCCATCTATTCATCCATTGGTATTACACTGGCAATAGAAAGAATATTTAAAAATTTAATTAATTAGAGACCGCAGTCCTACTCATCCATGTGGATGACAGATTTTAAAATAAAAAAATGAATTAAATGGAGGAAAACGTCCTTTTACTCATCCATGTGGATGACAGAGATTTAAATAAAACAATGAAATGAAATGATTAGAGTCAAAATGACAAAAACAACAAAAACAAAGATTTATTAAAGCAATCATCCATAAGCCCCTGGTGACACTGATTTTCTGTCGATTAAAAAGCCCTTCAGACCTAATTGAATAGGGAAACTAGTCCTTCTACTCATCCATGTGGATGACAGAGATTTAAATAAAAAAATAATTAGAGAAAAAAGTCCTTTTTGTGATCCATGAGGATGGTGTTTTGTCTGTGTATTGTCAGATTTAAATAAAAATAAAATACATTCTGAGGTTGTACAAAATAATCCTTTTACTCATCCATGTGAATGACAAAGATTCATATAAAAAGAAACAATGAAATCCAGAAAACATTCCTTTCAGTCACCCACATGGATGACCAAAACAACAAAAACAAAGATTTATTAAAGAATATCAATTAAATACAGACATAAGCCCCTTGTCGTAGACGTGAGTCTTAGAGATCTGTCGATAATTGAACAGCCCTTCAGACCTGCATCAAACTTAGATGGAACACTGCGGGCAGGTTTGTGTGCAAGAGCAGTAAGTGATCATATTTGATGAAGGTGGGTGTTTCCCACAACTGCGTCCTCGTAGGATGGAAATGGAATATTGTCTGTGTATGTGTGTGTATGTGTAAAAACTGTGTATAGAGAGAGTATATTTGTGTTTTGTCTTATCATTATCCGTTGTAGGCTTGAAGTGTCTGTATATATTATTAAATTTGACTGTGTCTGTATATACATATATATGTTTAAAATGGTAATTAGTATTATTATCTTTTTAAATACATTCTGAGGTTGTAGGCTTGAAGTACATATATAAAACTGTATGCATGTATATAAAATTATATATATATTATTATCATTATCTAAGGTTGTAGGCTTGAAGCTTGTATGCATGTATATATATATTATATATACACGCACACACATATACATATATAAAACTGTATATACATATATATATGTGTATATATAATTATTATTATTATTATTATTATATTATTATTATTATTATATAAAGCCTTTGACACCCATCACTTTCGCAACGCCCTTGTACAGAACCCAATCAATCAATCACTCAATTAACTCGCCTTTATGACTGTGACGAGATATTGATATTATTTATAAAGTGGAAAAAATCTTTCCCCAAACCATCAAATTTCTCACCACCTTCACAATCAATGTCATCATTGTTTATGAAGTGGAAAAAAATCTTTCCCCAAACCCTATATTTTTTATCACCGTCACCATCATCGATATCACCATCAATATCCCATTGAAATATGAAGTACGACGCGGCGTCCGATATAATTTATATTCATAAATGTCGGGCTAAGTGCTCAGACGAAGGATGTAGGCGGCCATCATGGTCGTTGAGCCCACTGCAGTGTAGGGGAGGACTGTCGACCTTAAGCGCCCCGTCCAACTCTGCGTTTGTTTTATTGCATGGGAGAGGCGTAAATGGATTGGGGAGAGAGAGAGAGAGAGAGAGAGAGAGAGAGAGAGAGAAGAGTAACAGATAAAAAATAGAGAAATAATTTTGGTAGAGCAAAGAAAACGTGTAGATTTGAAGTGTGAATAGAGAATCAATTAAAGAAAAGAGGAGAGAGAGAGAGAGAGAGAGAGAGAGAGAGAGAGAGAGAGAGAGAGAGAGAGAGAGAGAGAGAGAGAGAGAAGTAAAAAAGGAGAAAATAATGTTGGTAGAGCAAATAAAACGTGTAGATTTGAACTGTGAATAGAAAATCAATTAAATGAGAGAGAGAGAGAGAGAGAGAGAGAGAGAGAGAGAGAGAGAGAGAGAGAGAGAGAGAGAGAGAGAGAGAATTATGTTATGGTAGAGCAAAGAAAACGTGCATATTTAAAGTGTGAATACAGAATCAATTAAAGAAAAGAGAGAGAGAGAGAGAGAGAGAGAGAGAGAGAGAGAGAGAGAGAAAGAGAGAGAGAGAGAGATTATGTATGCAAGGAAAACGTTAATTTAAATTGAATGCAGAATCAATTCAAAGAGATGATAGTTAATTAGTCTAATTTCAAAGGAAGTATTCCTTTAAAAAGAGAGAGAGAGAGAGAGAGAGAGAGAGAGAGAGAGAGAGAGAGAGAGAGAGAGAGAGAGAGAGAGAGAGAGTTACGTATCAGTTACCATTAAGAACTATATTCCCCTTGTGTCGTCGTCAACTGTAATCTTTGATTGAAATCTTCGACTGAAATCTTACATAGCAGCTGGATGAGATTTGACGTTCAGGAGCATAGTTCATGAAGCTTGTCCCCAAAAGCGCTGTTTTCAGTGACCTAATGAACGGAGCCACTATCCCAGTGGACAGGCAAGAAAGCTGGGCCAATTTAAGCTAAGCCTTGAGGCCTTCAGTTGCTCATACAGGTTAATCCTTGGGTGTAATAAACATCAAAGTCCAGGACGTGTGTCGGAGACGAAATGACACGAGAGAGAGAGAGAGAGAGAGAGAGAGAGAGAGAGAGAGAGAGAGAGAGAGAGAGAGGAGTAATGGGTAACATACGAAAAATGTTGATGAAGGAAAGCCTAACTTCAAAGATGAAGTATCAAGGAATATTTCTGTAAATGGAGAGAGAGAGAGAGAGAGAGAGAGAGAGAGAGAGAGAGAGAGAGAGAGAGAGAGAGAGAGAGAGAGAGAGAGAGACGAAGTCTGCATAACATTATTTAATAGGCTAGAGCTAATGATTTTTCCTTATTTTACAAAGTTCGGAAAATTTATAAAGAAACACTACAAATAAAGTATAATATACTTTATTTGTTCTCAAAGTTTGCATACTTTCTGAGAAGCCTCAAATGGCTATATTTATTTTTAGCTAGAAAAATTATCATTCAAGGTCAAACATTACAATGGTTTTACCTTATTTTTCCTGAAACAAAAACAAAATGACCTAAAAGTCTTATTTTTGACAAAAAAAAAAAAAATTACCTAAAAGTTTTTCTTGATAGTAAAACATTACAAATACTTTCATCTTATTTTTGATAAAAAAAAATGACCTAAGTCTTCCCAAATAGTAAAACATTACAATTAATTTTTATCTTATTTTTGATAAAAAAAAAGAAATTATCTAAGAGGCTTCCCTAATAGTAAAACATTACAAATAGTTTATCGTATTTCTTCCCCCCCCCAAAAAGAAAATAAAATTACTCAAAAATTTTTCAAAATCTCTCCATTGAAGTTCATCGCCTTTTTTTTTTGTTTATTGACGTGTAACCGAACGCTCTTATTACGCCGTCATTACGCCTAATTACCCATGTAATTATCAATTATCACCGCTCGACTAATTACATGCCCAGAAGCTGAATCTGAAACAGTTGTGTAGGAATTTTTTAATTTCAATTTTTCTTAATTTTTTAAAATATTAATTTTCAGAATTGAAACGACTGTGTATGAAATTTTTTAATTGTTTATTTTTTTCAAATATTCATTTGCAGCCAATTGTGTATGAACGTTTTCTTTATTAATTTTTGAATTATTTTTAGTTAAAAAAATAACCATTTTTCAAAATTTTTTGAATTTTTAAAAAATATTCATTCGCAGAATCTGAAGCAGATGTGTAGGTATTTTTAATTAAATTTTTAAAAATTTTGATAAACATAATTTGCAGAATCTGAAACGGTTGTGTTAGATTTTTTATTTTTAAATTTGTTGGGAATTTTTGAAAATATTAATTCGCAGAATCTGAAACGGTTGTGTATGATTTTGTTTTTATTAATTTTTTTTTAAAATTTCGTTCATGGAATCTAAAACGGTTTGTGCTTCTTTATTAATTTTGTTTAACCTTTATAAATATTCATTCGCAGGATCTGAAACAGTTGTATATGAATTTATTAAAATTAATTTTTCGAATTCTCTTTTTAATTTTTGAAAATTTTCATTCACAGAGTGATTTTAGTTTTTATGATGAATTATCAATTATTTTTTAAAATACAGTATCAGTTTTTTGAACTGATTATCATGACAGTGTAAAGTAATCTTTATTAATTAAAATGAAGATAGTATACAGTAAATCTATTAATTAAAATGAAGATAGTGTAAAGTCAGTCTTTATTAATTAGGATCAAGATAGTGTAAAGTCAGTCTTTATTAATTAAGATCAAGATAGTGTAAAGTACGGTATATCTTTATTAATTAAAATGAAGAAAGTGTACAGTAAGTCTTTTATTTTCTAAATCAAGATAGTGTGAAGTGACTATTTATTAAGATCAGTACAGTTTCAAGTAAATCTTTATTAAGTAATATCAAGATAATGTAAAGGTAATTGTTAATTAAAATCAAGATACTGTAAAGTTAATCTTCATGAATTAAAGACAAGATAAGTTGAAGTAAATCTTTGTTAATTAGGATCAAGACAGTGTAAAGGGAATCTTTATTAAGTAAATATCAAGATAGTATGAAGTAAATCTTCATGAAACGCCGAATGAATTAACAAAATTATTAATGATTACATATTGAATTTAAATAAAAAAAAATAGCAGGTTGCCAAAATGAGTAAGGATGAAATGCATAATCAATTGATTGAATATTTTGTGTGTAACCACGTCCTAAATGTATAATAATAATAATAATAATAATAATAATAATAATAATAATAATAATAATAATAATAATAATAATAATCCTTATTTTCAGCACGAGGCCATATACATGGAGTATATAAAGTTGAGGCATTACAATAACACATAAATAAAATAAATAATTACATAAATACATAAAATGCAGAATCATTTGATTATATTTTGACCATAATTATAAGCCAAATGAATAAAGTAAGCGTATGAATGACCACAAATGAAATAAGAATCACTATGAATACGGCGTATGCATAAAGAAAAAAATAAAGTCAATTTTCGTTTCAGCTCTGAATGATCTCATAGGTCCCAGTGCTTGGCCTTTGGCCTAAATTCTGTATTCAAATTAATAAAAGCTAAATGACAAGCTAAGTATGCGTATGTATAAACACACAGTTAGATAATAAAAACACGTATGAATACAGCGTATGGAAAATCAAGTGAAAATAATTAACGAATTTTTACTCCGGACGTTTGACCTTTCACGAATCAGATGGCATTACCTGAGGGTGGAAATGTCACTTTGAGTCTCCTCCTCCTCCTCCTCCTCCTCCTCCTCCTCCTCCTCCTCCTCCTCCTCCTCCTCCTCCACGTCATTTCTTGTCATTTCACTTCGTCATGTTCTTGCCATTTCACTTCTTATTCTTGTAAAATTTCACTGCGTCATGATCTTGTCATTTCACTTCATATTTTTGTCATTTCACTTCATAGTCCTGTGTCATTTTACTTCGTCATGATCTTGTCATATCACTTCGTCATGTTCTTGTCATTTCATCTCATGTTCTTGTCATTTTCTATACTTGTCATTTGACTTCGTCATGTTCTTGTCATTTCACTCCATATTCTTGTCATTTTACATACTTGCCATTTCACTTCATATTCTTGTCATTTTACATACTTGTCATTTTACTTCATATTCTTGTCATTTTACTTTGTTATTTTACTTCGTCATGTTCGTATCATTTAACTTTGTCTTATATATATATATATATATATATATATATATATATATATATATATATATATATAATGTATCATTGATTTAATTTCCACCAAACTTTATCTCCTACGTTCTTCAGCTTCCAACACGACCAGTCCCTCTTTTCCACCGGCAATAAAAGTGAAATATAATTAATCTTCGCATGTATCTCTGGCGAGAATTAATTGAAGAAATAATATGCTGTTAAACCGTATTGCAATAAAATCATTAAACTTATGAATATAACGTTATCCGCATATTAAAGAAATTTAACGAAAACGGCATGAGCTGGATTTGGGAAATTAGGTTTGACTTTTGTTTCGGTGCGGAATTCGTTGAAATTATTCGCTGAGGGGACCTTGCTCTATAAAAAGGTATGTTTTTATAGGTATATAGTTTTTTTGTATTGTGATATAGATTGTTTCTAGGTAATGAGGTTCAAGGTTAGTTACTGTAAGAAAATTTGGACAAGAAACATACATACAGACATACTGTACATGCATTCGTACGTCCAAACATTTTATATATGTATTTATATGCATATATATACATATATGTATATATATATATATATATATATATATATATATATATATATATATTTATATATATAAATATATTTATATAACGTATATATGTACATATATATATATATATATATATATATATATATATATATATATATATATATATATATATATATATATATATATATATACATACATACGCAGAATACCATAAACACATTTCACCGGTTGTATGCAAATACGATGGCCCTGTGCCATCACAAAGGATTGAAATATATTGCAACCCATACCTTTATTTAATACGGACCGGATTCAGACATTCATATATATATATATATATATATATATATATATATATATATATATATATATATATATATATATATATATATATATATATATATATATATATATATATATATATATATATATATATATATATATATATTGCCAGTAAGTTCAATTTAATGACGCGGCGATTGCTGAGCCGAGCTTTCAAATGTGGAATTACCTTTTGCCCCTAAAAATTCCCCAGTACTTATTCCCCAGCTTCCGTTTCCAATCAGGCAGTGGAGCCCAAGTTAAAATATTGGTTTTTAGAGTCACTGATCACTCCACGCGAGTCAACTTCATCAAAAGCAGAATTTCCACGAACTTAGGATTCGATTATGATTTTCGTGGTCAGTCCCTCCTCCATTGTCAAAACCTTTTATTTTTTTTGTGTCTTTCTGCTTTTTTATATTATTTTTACATCTTGAATTATCTTTGTTATTCATGTTTCTTTCGTATAATTGTTTTTGGTTTTAGTTTTCTATAAAAGGAAACTGTTGTGCTGGCTTTTTCTGTCCGCCCTCAGATCTTAAAATCTACTGTGGCTAGAGGGCTGCAAATTGGTATGTTGATCATTCACCCTCCAATCATCAAACATACCAAATTGCAGCCCTCTAGCCTCAGTAGTTTTGATTTTATTTAAGGTTAAAGTTAGCCATAATCGTGCATCTGGCAACGATGTGGGATAGGCCACCACCGGTCTGTGGTTAAAGTTTCATGAGGTGCGGCTCATACAGCATTATACCGAGACCACCGAAAGATAGATCTGTTTTCGGTGACCTTGATTATACGGTGTAGTGGCTGTACAGAAAACTTTACGAATACTATTTTTGCCATACGGGAAAATTGTTGCCCCTAAAAAATTCAAGAAGTTTCTATACTTTTAAGAAGATTGTTGCTGACAACCTCTATGTTGAGAAAAAGAAATGCCTCTTTACAACTTTACTTAAACGGAAACCATCTTTTTCAACATGAATGGAACATATTGCAGTCTTTTTTAGGTACTGCTTCCAACTAAAATAACAAACACTCCAGGCTTCACAAAACGCCACGAGTCTTCTAGTTCCTTTTTGAAAACGAGGGAAGTTCCAACATTACAGAGAGCGAAGAAGGAAGATTCCATCTTCTGGGAACAGGAGAATCATTCGAGTTTCCTGAAGAGTAAGTCGAGTTCTCTCGCTTTTTAAAGAAAACGGGATGGATGTTCCATCTTCTGTAAACAAGGGGACGGCTCAAGTTTCTTGAGAAACGAGGGAAGTTCTTGTATCCTGGATCCCTGGCGTTGGTCTTAGATTATCACCAGCAGGGGAAACTGTTGCTGTAATGACAGCTGAGCAGCAAACACTTCTTCTTCTTCTTCTTCTTCTTCTTCTTCTTCTTCTTCTTCTTCTTCTTCTTCTTCTTCTTCTTCTTCTTCTTCTTCTTCTTCTTCTTCTATAAAACTGTAAAACCAAGAGGTCTCCAAAGGGAAATCAGCCTGCAGAGATAGGCACAAGTTAAAGGAATAGGTGATAAGTAATTGTATAAGAGGAATGGAAAATTGAACCCATACACCTGAATTCAGGAGACGCCAGCAGCATTAGAAAGCATAAATGAATTCGCTCTTGGCTTAAACATCTGGGAAATCAGAAGACTCCACAACCTGCTTCACGCAAACTATCCCACATTTTAGTTATAGCCAAAATAAAACTCATAGCTTTGATGATATAAAAAAAAACACTAAAATCACCTAACACAAAACTAGCTTTAAAAAACCCAAAAAACACAAGATTATGAGAAGACAAAACCACGACGCAAGCAACATTTCACATCTAGAAATTAATCGTTTTTCACTCCCCACATTCTGTGCCTGATGTACCACGGACGTACGGATTAAATTCCTTTGCCTGAGACGATTAATGATGTGCCGTCGTGTCCAAGTGTGGTTTAGTGTATGTGATCCTGGGATATGTGACGAGGCCCGCCTGTGGGATTACGACGGACTACAGTAGATATACGATAGGAATTTGTGGGTTAGGGAGATGGGGTCTCAATGCTTTTGGTGGCCATATTGGAAAGAGACGTAGGGGAATCTTACGGGTTTGAGTATTTAGGGGTAAACAGGATAGGCTTAGTTCGTATAGATGAAATAGTTAATGAATACAAGGATTACCAAACTTGTGAAATGCTATGGGGAAAATAAATAAGATTTTACAAGAGATAGATGGTTTTGTAAAATAGAATTTTAAAGATAATTTTGCCATTATTTAATTTTTATTTTTAAATATAATTGATTTTATTTTAATTTTTAATTTACGCTTATAAGGTAAACCCTAAGAAATATAAACAGCAAATTTAAAAGCAGTTATTTCGAAATATTAGTTATGTTTTATAGTGTTTTATCCTTGTGTAATTTAATGTCGGGATAAAGCTTGTTATTATATATATATATATATATATATATATATATATATATATATATATATATATATATATATCCATACATACATACATACATACATACATACATACATACATACATACATACATACATCCTAGGATATATATTTCACATTCCCATCAAAGTTTAACGCTACAAGTCAGTCTTCAACTTCACGCTAATGGAATCTAAATCACCCTGGAAACTGCCCGGGGGAGGCGGGGGCGGGGGAAACTTTGACTAATTAGGTCCCCCGTAACTGCGACTTCATCATCTATCTGTTAACAAAAATGTTGCAAAAAGTAATTAACTCCGAGAAAAAAAAAAAAAAATTCTGAGGGCCATAGACTCAGGTTAATCTGTTGTAGACGGTGATTCATCGTATAGGTCGTCCCCCGCGGTGCACTGTAGGCATTACTTAACGCTCTTTGCAACGTGCCTTCCTTAGACCCTAGCTGCAACCCCTTTCGTTCCTTTTACTGTACCTCCTTTCATATTCTCTTTCTTCCATCTTACTTTCCAATTGATTCATAGTGCAACTGGTTTGAGGCTTTCCCCCTGTTAAACTTTTCAAGCCTTTTACTGTCAATTTCCGTTTCAGCGCTGAATGACCTCATAAGTCCCAGTGCTTGGCCTTTGGCCTAAAATCTGTATTCAGTTGAATTCAGTTGTATAGGTTGTGAAGGAAATAAGAAAATTAATGATTCAATAATCAAGAAAGAGTCTCTGAGTAAAATGAACAAGATAAGACAATGATGATTATGGGATTATGGAAGAGAGGAAGAGATCATCTCTGAATAAAGTAAATAATGCTTCCTTGTTATCAAGATTGCTTGATTTATCTATGAGCAAATAAAAACAAGTAATAAAATGCCCGAAGTTTATTAGGCGCAAGCGAGTTTTCTGTACATCCGCTACAGTTTATAACCAAGGCCACCGAAAATTGATCTATCTTTTGTTGGTCTCGGTATAATGCTGTATGAGCCGCGGCCCATGAAACTTTCACCACTGCCCGGTGGTGGTCTATCCTGTATCGTTGCCAGAAACACGATTATGGCTAACTTTAATCTTAAATAAAATCAAAACTACTGAGGCTAGGAGGCTGCAATTCGGTATGTTTGATGATTGGAGGGTGGATGATGAACGTACCAATTTGCAGCCCTCTAGCCTCAGTAGTTTTTAAGATCTGAGGGCGGACAGAAAAAGTGCGGACAGAATAAAGTGCGGACGGACAGACAAAATCGGCACAATAGTTTTCTTTTACAGAACACTAAAATCATGAATAAAATTTGTTATTTTCGTTATTTTTTTGATCGTAGTGAGGCAGTTATTGACAGTAAAATGATGCCTTTCAGTCCATAATAAATAAAATTTAATAAATCAGTATTTATTATCGAAATAAACTAGACTTTCAAGACTCATCGTTCAGTTCCAGGATTCCTCAATGAGTCTCAAAAACCCAGACCACTGAAATAATCAGTAGCTCTTATTAAAATGAAATAGGCTTTAAAATTTTATCATTCATTTTCATAATTCATCAATGAGTCTTCAAACGTAGACCACTGAAGTCTTGAAAGGTAATGCATTCTCTATGAAATGAATAGAAATGAAGTTACTGTACGAATTTTAAACTTGTGGATCGTCTTAGCCCATTTATCAATCCTGCATTAAGTGGCGTAATGAAAATAAATATTAAATAAATGAATGAATTTTTTAACTTAGGCCATAGGCATTCAGTAAAACACTAATTAAATTATCTTTTTTTCAAAACACTCATTAATTATGATGGAAAATTAGTCTCTAGAAGATATTTACTTACTCAGCGAATATGAACTTCATTTGATCTACATAATATTACTTTTAATTGTAAATTCAAGATGTGCATATTTTTATGCCCACTTATTAGTTAATGGTACAGTTTTCATTGTAAATTCCACAGGCACATCTCATTATACCCATATACTATTAAATTATGAATTTCTAAATGTAAATTCCAAAGCACATATCATTTTGTCCATTTTTATTAACTTATAATTTTTTACTGTAATTTCTTAAGCACATCTCATCACATCATTTTATCATCAAATTATACATTTTTATATGTAAATGCCATAAGTACATCTCATCATATTCATCATTTATCATGAAATTTACATTTTTAATTGTAAAATCCATAAGCACATGCCATTATATCCATTTATTATTAACTTATAATTTTTTTTATTGTAATTTCATTAACACATCTCATCACATCCATGTATCATCAACTTATATATTTTTAAGTTTAAATGCCTTAAGCATATCTCATCATATTCATTTATTATCAATTATATATTTTTTTTTGTAATTTCATAAGCACACCCCATCACATCCATTCACCATCAATTTATTACAACGTATGATTATAAGCTTCATTATAATTTTTGCATGTCCCGAGAACATCTTTCTAATACAAAATAAGGACCATTAATCACAAGACCATGAATAATTGAAACTTCACAAACACACTCGTCCGTACCTAATTCATATTGGTCGTGAGAGTAACGTGTAATCAATGTAATTAGGGCATGAAAAAAACTTCGGGATATTTACATGGCTAAATATAGTCCCTTCTCTTAATGGAACGCATTTTGCTGTAATTAGTAGCATTTGTGTTCATCTCTGACGTATGAGAGCAATTTCCCGACGACACGCGAACTGGTTGGTTTTCTCAGTACAGCCACTGTTATTATTATTATTATTATTATTATTATTATTATTATTATTATTATTATTATTATTATTATTATTATTATATAATAATAATAATAATAATAATAATAATTAATAATTATTATTATTATTATTATTATTATTATTATTATTATTATTATTTTTATTTTATTTATTTATTTTTTTTTGTTCTTCACAGTCATCCTATTCGACTAGGTGGTTTTTATAGTGTGGGGTTCCGGGTTGCATCCTGCCTCCTTAGGAGTCCATCACTTTGTTATTATTATTATTATTATTATTATTATTATTATTATTATTATTATTATTATTATTATTATTATTATTATTATTATTATTATTATAGTAAAAATAATAATTATTCAGGAGGTAAACCTCATTCACATAGAAAGAACCTACAGGGGCCATTGACTTGTAATTCAAGCTTTCAAAGATTTTGCAAATATGGACCCACTTTTTTTGTGAAAACGGCCTTGAATTTTTTAGTAGATTATTACATGATTAACAAGTTTCGACGTCAGGTAAATTTCAATGTGATTTGTATATAATTCCTGGAATTATATATATAATTAAAAATCTTCTCACAGCTCTTCTCGTGAATACCTCATGTTTAGTGATAAAAAGATAACGTACAACAACATAATTACTACGTACCTAGTCTTTGTAGATGGATGGCCACGTCTTTATAGCATTTGCATAGCTAAATGAAGCCATTAAAAAACTTTACGGCAGGTAATGCCATTCACGAGAACAATTTCTTTGAGACATGCAACAGTCATTTGTCATGAGTCGTACCCAGACAGCCGAAATTATAAAGCATAAACAAGGATCCACTTCCTTCGCGGTTCTGTTTACAGAAGCATCACTTTTAGTGCAGATTAGGAAAGGAGAGACGAAGAAAGATGAATATTAAGGGATATGTTTCAGGCTCTTACAAAGAAGTTAGGATTTGTACCCAGTGTTCCGTATTTGATTTATTAAAGTGTGATATAAATTATGTGTCAGTGTGATTATAATCTTTATATATAATCTTATATATATATATATATATATATATATATATATATATATATATATATATATATATATATATATATGGTAGTGTATTGTCACAAATTTGACAAATTAGTATTGTGTACTTTCATTGTGAAGCTAAAAATCCAATTGATATTAGATTCACTTAAGCCTCAGAATAGCTCAGCCTCTAAAAGGAGAATATAATTTTACTGGTGGTTCTGCAGTTAAGTAATTCACAACACACACACACACACATATATATATATATACATATATATAGATACACATACATACATACATACATACATACACTGTCTTAGTCAATACACGTGTGTGAAATATCGCAAGCGTATATGCGTTTTCGAATCATCCTATACATCCCGTCAAACTGCCTCTATGCCAGCATTTAACTCGTCCGCGCGAACGGGAGGACATACACACATTCACTACGCTAAATGAACCCCCATAAAAGTGTCCCCTATTTTGAGCTGCAAATATTTGCAAGGGTTTGTTTATGTCACGTCGCATTTTATATAAAAGAGTGGAAATGATAAATTTTCTCGGCCGTGCTAAAATATAGGGAAAAATGGATAGCTATTTGTCAGAGTAAAGTGCTCGTGTATCCGGAAATGATTGATAGAGATATACCTTCTTGCTGTAAATAGTTACTGGGGAATTTTTTTTGAAGGTTCTCTTTGAAAGTCATAGATCTGATGTGAGATTAGAAAGTCATGGATTTATATAATCATCAGATTAGAGATATATTTATTTATATCAATGGACATCATAGACTATATATATATATATATATATATATATATATATATATATATATATATATATATATATATATATATATATATATATATATATATATGTTTATGTAGTATATATGAGAAAAGATAGGAAGAAATAATTAAACCAATTATTGTGAAACTGTATTATAGCATGTAAAATTGTTGATGAGTTTTTCCGTGATAAAATACGTCATTGGAAAATGAACGGAAGTAACATACAGCAGAAAGATGAAAACGTTGCATTGTGATAATCCTGGCAGCTAAAACGTGTCTCTAGCAAAAGAAAAATTATTATTATTATGATATAACTGTTGATTGGAGAGGTAATAGAGAAAGATTCCTAATGGGTTATGTAGAAGTAGAAAAGGCTTCATAATTTTTTGGAACAGTTACCAAAAATCCAAGTTTCTTTGTATAAACTTATCAGTGGAATTTTCAAAGACTTCCAACGTACAAAATAGTAAAAGGAATATTATTTTTTTACTAAGTAGTACTTTTTAATTGATGTGAATATTTTTATAAAGTTTTATACCGACTGCTTTCATGTATATGATGTGGTGAGTTTTAGAACATAGTTGTACAGGAGGAAGAATATATATATATATATATATATGTATATATATATATATATATATATATACAGTATATATATATATATATATATATATATATATATATATATATATATATATATATATATATATATATATATATATATATATATATATATATATATATATATATATATATATATATATATATATATATATATTGTCATTAGTGTTTGCAATTACGAGGAAAAACTATTAGGTTTGTAAATGAAGCCTAGATGGAAATCTTAATCGAGTTGATTAGTATAGACACATGCACCAGTAAGTTAAATGTTGATAAAAAATATCCGTAGATTTTATCAGAGTATGAGAAAACGCTAGAAAAGTGTGTCGATTTTCGTGAGTAAGTGAAATCTGAAGTGTGGTATCCGTAGAGTTTATCATAACAGACCACCCACTACATGCTGGAACTAACTGAAATGTGGAGTGCCTTCACCGTAGAGTGCACCAACGTAGTTTATTTTCAGACGTAACTCTTCCTACCTGCTGGATAAACAATTAGTCTAGACATTCGACATTCACGAGGGAGAGCTATTTATATTGCTGTTTGAAACGACTAGGAATTGGAGACAGAGAGACAGTTAAGGGCAGATATATTTTTAAGTCTGGAAATACAGAATCGCGCCATAACTAATAAGGAAGTAATTGGTTTTAGATTAGATCCAATGTTTGCGGATTTTAGTTCGAACTTTGAAAGATAGGTTTTCCTTTTATTTTGGCAGCTCAGTTCTACATTCAATAAGTCTTCAAACATTAGGTCAGAAAGAATAAATGTTATATATCTGATTTTCGTCAGTGCTTATTAAAAAATAAGACGTAATACAATAATTGATCTCCATTCCAAAAGCATTTTAAGTTATTTTAATTTTTTTGGTTTTCAAATTGAACCCTTCCAGGAATATTTTATTTAGGTGCTCAGCATGCAAGGACAATTTGAATTATTAGTTTTAAAAGCAGGTAATTTTGCAGATTTATTACCCAAAATTCTGTTCTGATATACTCGTATATATTTCTCTTAACCTCATATTAATCGACTCTGCTCCCAATATATATACTACTGTATTACAAAAATGTATGTATTGTATGTACACACACACACAAAAGACACTCACACACACACATATATATATATATATATATATATATATATATATATATATATATATATATATATATATATATATATATAATAATGTGTGTGTATGAATGTGGTTATGATATGTTAAGCATACGAGAGAGAGAGAGAGAGAGAGAGAGAGAGAGAGAGAGAGAGAGAGAGAGAGAGAGAGAGAGAGAGAGAGAGAGAGAGAGAGAGAGAGATGTATTCCATTGAAGAGAATAAGCTCATGAATAGAATAAGCTCATTTTTCTCACACGAGAGAATATAAAAATGTATTCAGGAGCGTTTAAAAATAGCCAGGCCTTTAATTTCCCTAAATAAACACCAGAAAACTTTCTCCATGAGAAATATTTCACAGAAATTCATTTCAGCTGGTTATTGTTTTATCTGTGGAAGAAGTAAAAGTCACTCTGTAATTAATTTGTTTAATATTAAGCCTTCGTCATAAATGTTATGGTAATATTAGGTCTTCACAGTGCAGCATAGTCATTGTAAACGTTGAGTTAATAACAAGACAGACAGTCAGACAGATCAAAACTCTTAAAAAAATGTCTTTTATGTTTTCCATAATCTTTCATACATATATAAGTATTCCTTTAGTGCAATTTGTTGGCTACAAAATATATAACTGGTCAATTCCATTACATATTTCCTGTACCTTAAAATACCCTTGTTTCAAGTCTCAGTAATTTCATCCATCTCACACAAGATTAATTTTCATAGCACGTTGAAGAAGTGGTAATATGTTTTATTTAACCATCTCAGATTATTTAGGAAAATCATATATGATTTTTCTAACCTTACCGTTTCAATGAGAAGAATTTCATATTATCATCACTCTTTCCAAAATGAAGAGTTGAAGCTGAATTATCTCGCATCATGAGTACAGAATGAAAAGGCTTCCTAATATTATGAAAATAAAATCCCAACTTTCAATTTCCTTATGTAAATGCTTTCATGAAAGTTCTGTACAAAAGTTTACCCAAGTGAAATACTCAAAAAAGATTTCCTTTGAAATGGGAGATTATCATATGAGCTTGAAGTTAAATAGATTCCCCATTTCAATTACATCATGATAGTCTTTGCATTCGAATGTTACCCAAAAAATAATAGAGCCCAAAGTGGTGGGAAATTTTATCACTGTGTGTGAGTAAAAGAAGGAAATGTTTGTCCACAAAGGGTATTAATTAAAAATAACTATGCATTAGTATGTGAAATGAGGTGTCAGTCATCTGTACAAAGATTTCAAGTAATGTGACTGTATGTAATAGGGGAGGATTCTTAAATATATATATATATATATATATATATATATATATATATATATATATATATATATATATATATATATATATATATACATATATATTATATATATATATATTTATATATATGTATATGTATATATATGTCACATATATGCAGTATATATATATATATGTGTATATATATATTCAGTATACCTTTGTTTTGGTTTTATATAATATAAAAAAATATTATAACCCTGCCTTTTGACTGACTTAAAATCAAGATGTAACATTCCATCAACTATCGTCTGTACCCTGACTAATATCTACCCTTGAGAATCTTCCCCTGTAATTTTGATGTTTACATCTGTTTTTACTGAATACAGGTCACACGCGTGAATTATTTTTAGCGTTTTTGTACTCGTTTCGCATCTTGGTTACGTGATAGCGGGAAGTAAAGAAGAGTTTTTCATATCCACAAGCTGAAAATTAAGTGTTTATTTTTTTCATTACTCTATTGACTTCGGTGACAATAAAGATTTTTTTTTGGTTTTTGTATGTGTTTCACAGCTTGCTAGCTTGCTTACGTGATAGGTACAGATAAAGAAGGTTGGATATAAAAAAGAGTTTCGTATCCACAAGATGAAAATTAGGTGATTTTTTCGTTATTTTATGAAATTCCGTGATAATAAAGTTTTTTTTGTTTTGTTTTTTGTACGTGTTTCACAGCGTGCTTACGTGATAGCTGGAGATAAAGAATACTTCTTGGTATGTACAAGCTGAAAATTATTATTTTTTTTAGTTTTTTTTTATAAAAGAAAACTACTATGCCGGCTCTATCTGTCCATCCGCACTTTTTCTGTCCGTTGTCAGACCTTAAAAACTACTGAGGTCAGAGGGCTGCAAATTGGTATGTTGATCATCCACCCTCCAATCATCAAACATACCAAATTGTAGCCCTCTAGCCTCAGTTGTTTTTATTTTATTTAAGGTTAAATTTAGCCATAATCATGTTTCTGACGACTATGGGACAGGCCACCAACGAGCCGTAGTTAAAGTTTCGCGGGCCGGGGCTCATACAGCATTATACCAAGACCAACGAAAGATAGATCTATTTTCGGTGGCCTTGATTAAACGCTGTACAGAAAACTCGACTGCGCCGAAGAAACTTCAGCACATTTTTTACTTTATTTTTTTTTTTTATTAAATTCGACGATAATACAGATTATTTTTCGTGACTTATGAAAGGTTTCAAACGCTCAAGGTGCAACAACAGTCGACAGATCTGCCTTTTGCATGACTGCACACTGCTCAAATACAGATCTCCCTTCTGGAACCTGTCCTTTGCAGTCAGTGGCCAAAGTTATTATCCGATTTCGCGTGAAAATGGCCCAATTATTTTGTGTATATTTTTGTTATACTTTCCACTGACACGAGATGATATTTCAGGGAGTGGCCTTGTTGACGATGGCGTTTAAATGAAAGATATATGAGAGATAATTTGGTAGAATCAGAGGCGAAGAGAACACGATATTCTGTCAGTTCTCAGAAGGAAAGAGGTTGGAAATTTGACTTGGAAGAGTAGTAAAGATGGAGAAAAAATAAAATAATTCGCGTCCTTTGAAGGAATGCAGGTTGTTTGTGCTCTAGTAAACAAAAACAAACGACAGTTTTATAATAGAGCTTACTATTGAAATTACTAAAAGTGGTTAGAAATTAGACTTGGAAGAGATATAGAGATGGGGAAAAAATGCAATGTTTCACGTTACTGAAAGAAGGCAGGTTATCTGGACTCTGGTAAAAAAAAAAAGCGAAAATTTGAATTGGTATTTATTGCAGAAAGAAAGATGGAAAAATAAGATACAATATTTTATTGAAAGAATGCAGATTATTTGGACTCTTTCAGACAAAAACAAGAAAAAAATGCGCCGAAGTTTCTTCGGCGTAATCGAGTTTTCTATACAGCCGCTACAGCGTATAATCAATGCCACCGAAAATAGATATATCTTTCGGTGGTCTCGGTATAATGCTGTATGAGCCGCGGCCCATGAAACTTTAGCTACGGTCCGGTGGTGGCCTATCCTATATCGTTGCCAGGAGCATGATCATGGCTAACTTTAAGCTTAAATAAAATAAAAACTACTGAGGCTAGATTGCTGCAATTTTGTATGTTCGATGATTGGAGGGTGGATGATCAACACACCAATTTGCAGCCCTCTAGCCTCAGTAGTATTTTTAGATCTGAGGGCGGACAGATAGAAAACTGTGGACGGAAAGACAAAGCCGGCACAATAGTTTTCTTTTACAGAAAACAAAAAATCAGAGACGATTTGCTTTACTACTGAAACTTCAGTGACATATTAGTGAGGGATTTTGTAAACAGAGGTGACAGTGAATCAGAGAATTTGATGGATTAACATCAAATGATCTGAGGGTTAAAACGAATCTTTTGTATTTTGACCAAATATGTTCTTGTTATGATAAATATTATCTTGGGATATATATATATATATATATATATATATATATATATATATATATATATATATATATATATATTTATGTTCATTAACATTTTATGTCTGTCTGTTTCTCTCCTTATCTATCCTTATCTATATCAAATATAGAAAAGACATCTATCTATCTGTCTACTATTTATCAATCTATCTATCTATCTGTTTCAACTTCAAAAAATGTCAAGCTAAAAAGTATATATAAAAGTATACAACAGAATTGTCCATTCGTCCCTTGCGTAATATTTTTTCTGTCTGTCTGTCTGTCTGCCACCTTAATGACCCATTTAAGCCATGAAATGAAAGAAGACTATATGTATAGTCTTTATATGGGCCTTTATGAGCTCTTAAATGGCCCTCCTTGAAAACCACTGGAGTATTTGTACACATTCATTTTCTCAGACGTGAGTTTTACCCTCTGTCCTTATTTCTTTGTGGTGACGTCAAGAAATGGTTTTTTATATTTATATTTTTATCTTTTTTCTATTTTATTCGCGGCTTAATAGTAGGCCCTGGGAATTGTTTTATTGTATGAATGTAGTGGCAGGGATGAATTAATTATGTATTATGCAATTTAGGTTTAATGGGATATATATATGTATATATATATATATATATATATATATATATATATATATATATATATATATATATATTAAAATTTAATGATTCACTTTGTTACCGGATATGTATGTATGTAATCGCAATAACCACAGTGGCCCTAACTTCTCGATTTATTCAAATCTTGGATACGCTTGTGACTACAAAGCTTAAAATCGTGAATATATATATGCATATACATATACACACACACACACACACACACACACATATATATATATATATATATATATATATATATATATATATATATATATATATACATATACATATACAAATGTTTGTGTGTGTGTGCAATAAAGTTTTTTACTTTTGTAAACAATAACTGGACTAAGCCTCCAGAGACATCAAGAAACACCAATGTTTTCACTTTCCTGCGTCCCACTGCGTCCCACTACATAAACCTGCTTCCTCTTCTTCTTCTGCAAATTTTCTACAGATCCGGAGGCCCTCTGTAATCCCAGAGGCCCTCTCGAATCTAAGACATTCCCGGCAGCTTCAGAGATCCCCTACAGAGATTCCAGGCTCCCTAAAGTCTCAATCAGAGCTGGCGAATGGCTCGACATATCACTGAATATGAATACAGATTGAACAATTTCAGAGCAACGCTGCAGAGACACGGGAGCCGTTCAATTACTGTTGCAGATTTGCTTGCCTGTGCACCTGTGTAGATGGCGTTGCTTTGGGTGAGAGACTGAATCGAGCGAGACAGTCTTTTGTAGGAATATGTGGACATTTCTTGACTCGAATGAACGCCACAGTATTCTTTGGAAGCTTGAGTTTCAAGTCAGTGGCCCCTTTGGGATTGTTCCGTATAATAATAATAATAATAATAATAATAATAATAATAATAATAATAATAATAATAATAATAATAAAAACAATATTATTATTATTATTATTATTATTATTATTATTATTATTATTATTATTATTATTATTATTATTATTATTATTATTATTCAGAAGATAAACACCTATTAGTATGGAAAAATCCTAGGTTTAAAATCTTATATTTAAAATATTAGGTTTAAAAGCTTTGATTTAAAATCTTGGTTTTACAAGCTTAGATTTAAAAGCTTTGGTTTAAAATCTTGGATTTAATATCTTAGATCTCAAAGCTTAGATTTAAAAGCTTAGATTTAAAATCTTGGATTTAAAAGCTGAGATTTAAAATCTTGGATTTAAAACCTTAGATTTCAAAGCTCAGGTGTAAAAGCTTAGACTTGAAATCTTAGAATTAAAATCTTAGATTTAAAAGCTTAGATTTAAAATTTTGGATTTAAAAGCTTAGATTTAAAATCTTGGATTTAACATCTTAGGTTTAAAAGCTTAAATTTCAAAGCTTAAATTTCAAAGCTTAAATTTTAAAAGCTCAAGTACCCAAGACTAGAAAAAGAGAGAGAGACAGAGAATCACATTTGAGTCTCATCAGGGATATTTGTCCTTAGGCGCAAACAAACAAACAAACTCGCGAGCGTCTCATTGCCAACTGGGAGACGCAGCTGAACGCACCCTTAATTATGCATTAAGTCCTCCTCACTGCTGCCTCCAGTTACTTATGGAAGTTACTTAAGGAACAGCCCGAAGTTCCGTTGCGTGACGAACGCTATCGACTGCGCTTTTGAACGCGGCTTTTCCCAAAATCGGCGTTTAGCAGCCCCTGTTCTCGGCGTTCAGCAGAAAACAGCTGTGTTATAGATGAAAACAGCTGTGATATAGCAGTATTATAGGTGTAAACAGCTGTGTTATAGGTGAAAACAGCTGTGATATAGCAGTATTATAGGTGTAAACAGCTGTGTTATAGGTGAAAACAGCTGTGCTATAGATGAAAGCAGCTGTAATATAGCTGTATTAAAGGTGAAAACAGCTGTATTATAGGTGAAAACAGCTGTAATATAGTTGTATTATAGGTGAAAACAGCTGTATAATAGATGAAAACAGCTGTAAGATAGCTGCATAATAAGTGAAAACAGGTGTAATATAGATGGAAATAACTGTTATAGATTAAAACAGCTGTATTATAGATAAAAACAGATGTGTTACAGGTGAAAAACAGTTGTGATATAGATGACAGCGGTGTTATAGTTTAAAGCAGCTTTTTTAAGGTGACAGCAGCTGTGATATAGGTGGAAACAGCTTTATTATAGATGAATGCAGCTTTGTTGTAGGTGAAAACAGCTGTGTTATAGGTGAAAACAAGTGTATTATAGCTGAAATCAGTGTTATGCTGAAAACAGCTGTGTTATGGCTAAAACATCTCTTATGGCTAAAAACAGCTGTAATATAAGTGAAAACAGATATATTATCGGCGAAAACAGATGTATTATTGGTGAAAACAGCTCTGTTATAGGTGGAAACAGCTGTATACAAGTGAAAACAGCTGTAATTGAGGTGGAAACAGCTTTAATGTAGATGAACACAACTTTGTTATAGGTAAAAACGTGTATTTTAGGTGAGAACAGCTGTTATAGGTGAAAACAGGTGTATTATAGGCTAAAACGATTGTGATACAGTTGAAAACAGGTGTATTATAAATGAAAAATAGCGTTTTTATAGGTGAAAACAGGTGTGTTATAGATTAAGACAGATGTATTACAGGTAAAACAGTCGCTGTGTTATAGGTGAAAACAGCTTTAATATAGTCGAAAACAGCTGTATTATACCTGAATACAGCTGCATTAAACGTCCGAACAGCTGTAATATACAACCAGTGACGAGAGACAACTGGAATGGAACTGGAAAGATAAAGGAATTAAGTGAATATTAAAAAAAATATATATACATATAACGCGAGGCCATGGTCCATCACTCTCTTTCCCCTCCACCCAAAGGCAGAGGGTTCGTTCATGACACTTTTCAGGCTGACGGATTTCGGAAACGTTTTCTTGCTGAGCCGTTTCAGGGCGATTCAAATCACGTGACCGGTGTCGTTAGTGGAGAAGGTGAACTGTCCCTGAATGATTATATTGTTAATTCGTTCCCCTGAATTCCTCTTTTCCCTGAGGGCTAAGCAGGGGACGGTACGTGGGCACGCTCGCTGTCACATGATACCCGTCGCGAAATAGTGGAACGTGACCTAAGCAAATATCTTCCGTCTGGCAGCGGCGTCGAGCGAGACTCGCGATCGATACTGGGATGTCTGGAGGGAAAACGTATCCTACGAACACGTGTGGGGCACTTGTTGCATTTGTAGCACTAGAAGTTTTTTTTATTTATTTATGCAAGGCCTCCCAATTTCATGTGCCCATCTCTGACGGGGTCGTGGGTCAGCTGGGGGGGGGGGTCAATTGCCCTAAAATTCGGGGAGGAAAAGGGGTCCCCTTTTCTCTTTGATTGTGTAGACAACTCCCTCCGCCTTCCTTTGTTTGTGCTGGTCGAGATGGTTCTCTGGCTGTGATTGGGAAATTAAATATATTGGGTTAGAGGTTCGTTTAATCGAGATATTCCCTCTCTCCTGTTGCTTGTTCTGCTTTCCTGTAGAATATATATATATATATATATATATATATATATATATATATATATATATATATATATATATATATATATATATATATATATATATATATATATATATATATATATATATATATCTGGTACCTAATTCATTGCTTTGTTCAAGAGAGGCACAATAGTTATTTTTGTATGTTTATTTATTTGTTTATTTATTTATTTTTTGACTTATTATATGAACAATTCCCCCATTCGTTCTTAATCAAGAATCGAACCTAAGACATTTTGTCTGGAAAGTGACAGCGCTACTGATTTTCTCCAGTCTCTCCACATGACTGAACCACCTTCAATTACTGATCAGTCATGTTACCTACGCTATATATATATATATATATATATATATATATATATATATATATATATATATATATATATATAATATATATATATATATATATTTGTGTGTGTGTCTGTAAAAATATATAGCCTGAAGAATTCACACACACACACACACACACATGCAAAAAATCAGACCCCAAGTTCTCTCAGAAACACAACCCTCTTTTGCACGAATACCTGATTCCTTCAGTATCTGACCCTCGCCTCGCTTCGAAATATTGACACTCTGAATACCTGTAATCAATACCTAAGTAGTCTGGCCTTTTATTCGCAGGCCCTTTTAAGGTCAAGATACAGCTCTCTCTCTCTCTCTCTCTCTCTCTCTCTCTCTCTCTCTCTGGTACCGTTGGCGCAGGTGTGTTAGTCAGTGCAGGTGTGTTCCTAATCGTTTGACCTTTCGAGCAGGTGTCTCTGTGAAATGGTCTTGTGACTGAGTTTTGTATTAGTTTTGAATAATATGAGTTATTTGTGTATGCTCATGTATATGTTAGTAATGTATGAGTATGCACTGTTCATGAGTATACACTGTGAACAAGATAACACCTCAGTATTAGATTGTATACTTGCAGTAGTAAAGTATCTCGAGATTATTCATGTATATGTATGCATTACTATACACAAGTATACTTATGTATATGTTAGTAATATAAGAGTATAGGTTGTATACTTTCAGTAGTAGAGTATCTAGAGATTATTCATACATATGTATATACAAGGATAATTACTTATACTTTAGTAATATATGAATATACACTAAACATAAGTATACACTATGAATAAGATAACACCTCCATATTACCTTGTATTCTTTCAATAGTAAACTATTTTGAGATTATCCTTACATATGTATAATCATTCTTTTCATAGCCCACGGCCAGAATATGTATAATTATTCATTTGCTATACATTTGCTTTTGGAATAAATTTTATGACTCTCAGTTGAAAAAAAGCTCTATTGATAAGGTTTTTTATTCTATCAGGAAAAAACTGAAGGTGTTTTGAAATTAGTTTTTTGTTTTTTATGTGGTAATTGCATCTGGGGACCCTTAAAACTTGGAGTTTTTCGGGGCTTGTAAGATTGTTGATAGATCCCTCAATAATAATAAATAATAATAATAATAATAATAATAATAATAATAATAATAATAATAATAATAATAATAATAATAATAATAATAATAAAAGCTTCAAAAGCTTAACTGAGCTCATTCACAGGGACCACCCACGAACTGCAATTTCCTCGGTGGGAAGATAAATATTATCTCTAGCGGTCGGCTTCTGCTTTATAAAAGGTTAATCCTGTTATCGTTTCAAGGGCGAGGGAACACATACACACACATACACACACACACACACACTAACTCGATCAAAAGATAACCAAGTTTCACTCCCTCTTCCCCAAAACACACACACCTCTTTGCTACAGAAAGATAAACGCGAGCTCAGAAAATGATTCTTTTCTTCACTCTATTGGTTGATAAGTTTGCGGTATATGGCGTCGCAGCGGAGATCTTGATTTAGTTGACGAGGGGTTAAGATTAAGGGGAGAGATAAGTGGATTCGTGAATTTGAAAGGAGCATATTCTTTCATTGTCTATACACCTCAAATTATTCAATTTTTAGTCTGAAATCGTAGCTTTTTCTATTGATTGATTGACCGGTTCTGTAAATCTATCTGGCGTCACAGGGCCTAATTCTGTGATGGCTTAATTTGCCAAAAGGGAATTCGTAGATTTGAAAGGAAAATTCACGTAATTCATCCATATTTTATGAATGTTTAAACACCTTAAATTATTTAAATTGTTGAATGAAATCATAGAATTTTTCTATTGATTGATTGACCGGTTCTTCAAATATATGTGGCGTCACGAATGCCTAATTTAGTAAAAAGCTTCATTTACTGTGTGAATTTTACTCTTACAGCAAAAAAAAAAAAAGAAAAAACTCAATATCACTTAATACAGAATACACCCATTCATGCATACCAAATATTTATTGGTATATAGTATGTATATCATGTTGTATTAAGTGACATTCTCGCCACTGACCTTCGTGAAACCACTTACAGATATTCCCAGCCACGGCCATATATAAAACGCATTTTAGGCTGGTAACCCCTCCAATACTATTTTTCTTGAACCTCAAATCCATTCATCTATAACTTCTTTTTATTTTTGGAGGGGTGAAATATTTGGAGGGGTGACACCCGTCGGTTATATTAAAAGAAAATTTTTGTATTTTTTCTTGACGTAAAACTGTTATAGGAATTCAGGCATTTCAGGATATATATATATATATATATATATATATATATATATATATTTTTATAAACAATCAAAATTTTTAAATAGCACAAAAATATTGATAAGGCTGAATTTTACAAATTTTTATAAAAGAAAAGTTTAAAATAACATTTGTAGTTACATTCCTCAAATTCTCTTACAGAAAAGCTAAAAAGATATTTATAAAGGTAAAATATATTTATATATATATATATATAATATATATATATATATATATATATATATATATATATATATATATATATATATATATATATATATATATATATATACTAAAATCCAGAAATTTGTTAAACAAAAATAGCAAAAAAACATTCTTAAGGCTCTATTTTACGAAATTTATAACAGAAAAGTTTAAAATAATATTTATAAAGTGAATATTCCAGAAAAGTTTAAAATATAATATTTATAAAGCTATATTCCTCAAATTCTTCATCAGAAAAGCTAGAAAAATATTAATAAAGCTATAATCCAGTGTAAAAAAAATCGTAAAAATAAGATTTACGATTCATGTTCGACAAATTTGGTTGCGGAAAAAGTGATAAATCTTCCTGTCGTAATTTTTCAAAGCATCGCATGGTTCCTCCCCCAAAATTCTTCTGTGCTTCAAATCGGTCACGGAGAGAGAGAGAGAGAGAGAGAGAGAGAGAGAGAGAGAGAGAGAGAGAGAGAGAGAGAGAGAGAGAAATATGCCGAGAATATACGGTTGTCGTTGTTGTAAATGCAGAATTCAGACCTGTCACGGAGAGAGAGAGAGAGAGAGAGAGAGAGAGAGAGAGAGAGAGAGAGAGAGAGAGAGAGAGAGAGAACATACGAATCTTGTTGCAAAATGCAGGTTGGTGGGCGGGGGGAGAGCGTCCATAACTACACCCAGTTAGTAATCTTTTTGTTTAATATTCCTCTTTTTAGTTTTCTGTAAAAGAAAACTATTGTGCCGGCTTGTCTGTCCGTCAGCACTTATTTCTGTCCGCACTTTGTTGTGTCCTCACTTTTTCTGTCCTCACTTTTTTTTACCCTCACTTTTTTCTGCCAGTCACACTTTTTTGTCTGCAATTTTTTTGTCCACACTTTTTAACATTTTAAATCTTAATCTTCATTTTTCTAATCTTCCTCTTTTTAATCTCCTTTTTAATCTTCCTTCTAAAAATCTTTTGAATCTTAATCTTCCCCTTTTTAATTTTGCTATTTTGACTCTTCCTCTTTTAAATAATCCTCTTTTTAATCTTCCCATTTTTTTAATCTTCCAATTTTTAATCTTCTTTTTTAAAATCTTTTTAATCTTAATCTTCCCCTTTTAAATCTTGCTTTTTGACTCTTCCTCTTTTAAATAATCCTCTTTATAATCTTCCCATTTTTAAACTTCCCATTTTTAATCTTCCTCTTTTTAATCTTCCTATTTTTAATCTTCCCATGTAAAATCTTCCCATTTTTAATCTTCCTCTTTTTAATCTCCCCCTTTTTTAATGTTCTCCTGTTTAATATTCCCATTTTTAATCATCTTTTTAATCTCCCCCTTTTTTAATGTTCTCATTTTTAATCTTCCCCTTCTTAATCTTCCCATTTTTAATCTTCCCCTTCTTAATCTTTCCATTTTTAATCTTCCCCTTCTTAATCTTCCCATTTTTAATATTTCCCTTCTTAATCTTCCCATTTTTAATCTTCCTCTTCAATCTTCCCATTTTTAATCTTCCTAATTTTGATCTTTCCCTTCTTAATCTTCCCATTTTTAATCTTTCCCTTCGTAATCTCCCCATCTTTAATCTTCCCCTTCTTAATCTTCCCATTTTTAATCTTCCTCTTTTCAATCTTCCCATTTCATTTTTTTAATCTTCCCATTTTTAATCTTCCTCTTTTCAATCTTCCCATTTTTAATCTTCCAATTTTTAATCTTCCTCTTTTCAATCTTCCCAATTTTAATCTTCCCATTTTTAATCTTCCTCCTTTTATCAGGACTTCCATGTTCCCTCTCTTCCATTTTAACCAGAGACATTCGTGGGCGAACATGCACGCCCTGGGAACGTCATGGTGGGTGGCTCCCAAAGGGGCGTTTTCTATTTCTCTCTCTCTCTCTCTCTCTCTCTCTCTCTCTCTCTCTCTCTCTCTCTCTCTCTCTCGACAGATTTGAATTCTGCATTTTGCAACAAGAATCGTATGTTCTGCATTTTGCAACAAGAATCGTATGTTCTGCATTTTGGTCTCTCTCTCTCTCTCTCTCTCTCTCTCCGCGACAGATTTGAATTTGCATTTTGGTCTCTCTCTCTCTCTCTCTCTCTCTCTCTCTCTCTCTCTCTCTCTCTCTCTCTCTCTCTCTCTCTCTTTCTTTGATAGATTTGAATTCTGCATTTTGCAACAAGAAGCGTATGTTCTGTCTCTGTCTGTCTGTCTCTCTCTCTCTCTCTCTCTCTCTCTCTCTCTCTCTAGACCCAACGACAAACCCGAATTTTGTTTTCCGCAGCAATATGTTTCCTCAGTCGTATGTTGTAACCTTTCATTTTGACCAACGGCGCGTAACCCTCCTGTCTCTCCTGCTACAGGCTTAGTTGAACCAACCCTCTATTTCCTTTCCCGTTCTGTGTGACCTCAGGGGTTAACCCATGGCTGTCAGTTCTGTCTGTTCGTTGACAGTCTGTGGCTGAATTTTCCCCGTCAACTTTTGCTCTTCGAGAATGTCGTTTGTTTTTCGTTTCTGAGCGAAATTCTGTGACGCAAATCACTGATATCAATAAAAAAAAACAAGTAAAAAATGCGCCGAAGAAGTTTCTTCGGCGCGATCGAGTTTTCTGTACAGCGTATAATCAATCCACCGAAAATAGATCTATCTTTCGGTGGTCTCGGTATAATGCTGTATGAGCCGCGGCCCGTGAAACTTTAATCACGGCCCGGTGATGGCCTGGCCTATATCGTTACCAGGAGCATGATTGTGGCTAAATTTAACCTTAAATAAAATAAAAATTACTGAGGCTAGAGGGCTGCAGTTTGGTATCTTCGATGGTTGGAGGGTGGATGATCAACATACCAATTTGCAGCCCTCTAGCCTCAGTAGTTTCTAAGATCTGAGGGCGGATAGAAAAAGTGTGGACAGAAAAAACTGCTCCTTCAGTGGGCGTATAAATAAGTTCTCTACCTATGTGACGCCAGTTACTTATATCAATAAAAAACAGATCTTAATTGGTCGCTAACTGCTCCTTCAGTGGGCGTATAATTAAGTTCACTACCTATGTGACGCCAGTTACTTATATCAATAAAACAACAGACCTTAATTGACTTAATTAGTCGCTAACTACTCCTTCAGTGGGCGTATAATTAAGTTCACTACCTAGTGACGCCAGTTACTTATATCAATAAAGAAACAGACTCTAGTTGCCTAAATTGGTCGCTAACTACTTCAGTGGGCGTATAATTAAGTTCCCTACCTACGCATCTGCGTCAACTGTCTGTCTGTCCGTCCGTACGTCACTGCGTTAACAGCCATACTGTGTACCTTTTGAATTAAATACGCCATTTCTGACTTCCAGAGACCGTTTCCTAACCGTATCTCTTGCCAAGCCAATCAGATCTGGAAACGGAGAAGTGCGCCAACTGGAATTGATTGGCTGGCTTGGCTTCGGTTACCATTTACGCCAATCAAAATTCCGGCGTTCGGATTTCAAGAGGACCCGCTCGGCTGTTACCTGCCCGGGCAGGTAACGCCCACTGCGCTTACCTGTCGCTTTTTGAGATGCAAATCTTAGTTATTCTTGTTGTTGTTGGATTAAAGGTGGCCTTGTGCCGGCGCTTTCTGCCTCTCGTAGAAGTATCTCGTTTGAATGATTTTCTGTTCAATGCTAAGGCCCGATCTCCCACCTGGTCGCTTTTTGGGATGCAAATCTTATTCATTCTCGTTGTTATTGGATTAAGGTGGCCTTGTACCAGCAGTTTCTGCCTCTCGTAGAAGCACTGCGTCTGACCGAGTTTGTCTCAGTATAGTTAAATGCTGAAGTTTTGATAATTAATCAGGCAATTTTGTTAATTCTTATTTTGATCAAATGATATATTTTTTGCTCACAGCAATGGCCTCAGTGGGTTAGTGCCGTCAGTGCGCCTCACGCAGAGCACTGTAGGCATAACTTGATAAGGTTCTTTGCAGCGTCACTTTGCCCCCTAGCTGAAACCCTTTTTAATTCTTTTGCTGTACCTCTGTTCATATTCTCCTTCTTCCAACTGATTTTCCTCAGCCCTCTCTGTGTTTCACAGTGCAACTACGAAATTTTCCTCCTGTTACGCATTTTTCAAACCTTTTTGCTGTCGATTTCACTCAGCTTCTGTTAGTATGAATAGAAAAGTGATCAGCTAACGCTGTTACAGTATGTTAAGTATGAACAAAATACTGACCAGCAAATTCCACTCTAGTATGTAAGTAGGAAGAGGGAGTTTGAGCAAGTAATTCCACTGATGGGATCACAGCATTTTGAACAGCAGTTCTCGATCTATGTCCAGATATAAACAAGGAAAATAATCAGACTTTGGGTTCAGAAAATATGCAAAAAATTCAGACTTTGGGAATAGCTGACATTAAAAAAAATTCAGACTTAGGGAATGGCAAACATGTAAAAAGAACTCAGACTTTGGGAATTGCAAGCATGAAACAAAAATTCAGACTTTGGGAATAACAAACATTAAAAAAATTCAGACTTTGGGAATAGCAAACGTGAAAAAAATTCAGAATTGGGGAACAACAAACCTGAAAAAAATCAGACTTGGGGAACAGCAAACGTGGAACAAAAATTCAGACTTTGGGAATAACAAACGTGAAAAAAATTCAGACTTTGGAAATAACAAACGTGAAAAAAATTCAGACTTGGGGAACAACAAACCTGAAAAAAATTCAGACTTTAGGAATAGCAAACATGAAACAAAAATTCAGACTTTGGGAATAACACCCGTGAAAAAAAATCAGACTTTGTGAACAACAAACATTAAAAAAATTCAGACTTTGGAAATAGCAAACATGTAAAAAAAGACTATAGACTTTAGGAAAAGCAAACACGTAACGGCCTCCGTCACGTAGACAGTATCCCAGAACCCCCCCCCCCCCAAAAAAAAGAATCACAGGTTGAACTCGAGCCCTTATCAAAGTGGTACCATTCAAAAGACACCACCTGCCAAGTCTGGGAGAAACCATTCCCAGCCTCAAAGCAAATACCTTTAACGTCTGGTTTCAGTGACCTCCTACCTTTTGGGCAAATCTTCCGAACAGAGGGAGGACTGTCGTGATAGGGGCGCGTTAGAGGCGGGGGGTTTAGGTAGGAAGGGTAAAAGTGTTGGGGGGGGGGTTCTATATCACTTCAATCACCTTTATCAGGTGAGACAGTCAGCCCAATTGCTATCTATTGTCAGAGTTCCCACTTGCTTGTCAGATAGATTCTTCCTGCTGGTGTTTTGTCACGTCAGGGGAATTTAATTTGATTTGTCTCTCTCCTGTCTTCCCCTCCCATCTCTGTTTCTCAGTTGTGTATTTTTCACTCTGTCTTTATAACTCAGTCTGTCAGTCTATCAGGTTTGCAGTCTATTCTTTCAGGCGTCTGTTACGCCACAAATAGACTGTCTTTTCCCCGTTGCTTAATTACCTTTGCAGTCAAGTTGATATCATTCTGCATTGTTTGTCCTGGACGCCAGTATTCAGTGTTCTTCTCTCTCTCTCTCTCTCTCTCTCTCTCTCTCTCTCTCTCTCTCTCTCAACTCCTGTTTCGTAGATAATGGCCCAAAAAATCTAGTTGCCTTAATGTTTTGGGCGGTTGGGAAAGCTGTTTTCATCTCTCTCTCTCTCTCTCTCTCTCTCTCTCTCTCTCTCTCTCTCTGTGTTATCAGCCATTGCTATTTCTGCATATTCCAAAGGTGTCCCTTGTCATTTTTCACACACCTAACTCTCTCTCTCTCCTTACTTTCTTTCTTTACTTTTCTTGTTTTCTGTCCTTCGTGTTTGCTTATTAATCTCTCTCTTTCTTTCTCTCTTCTCTTGTTTTCTGTCCTTCTCTCTCTCTCTCTCTCTCCCCGTCATTTCCGGGATATTTTGCAGCGATGACACGGCGAAACTTTTTAATGGATATGCCATTTTCGTCGTCCATGGTACTATCTCAGTTGCCAATGGCTATTATCTGATGCTGTCCCCGTTATGGAAGGGGACAATGGAGAGAAACCTCTCTCTCTCTCTCTCTCTCTCTCTCTCTCTCTCTCTCTCTCTCTCCCCCGTCATTTCCGGGATATTTTGCGGCGATGACACGGCGAAACTTTAATGGATATGCCATTTTCGTCGTCCATGGTACTATCTCAGTTGCCAATGGCGAGAGGAAAAAGTATTATCTGATGCTGTCCCCGTTATGGAAGGGGGACAATGGAGAGAAACTCTCTCTCTCTCTCTCTCTCTCTCTCTCTCTCTCTCTCTCTCTCTCTCTCTCTGGGGGTGGTTGGTACTCGTCTTCCTTCCAGCAGGGACACTTGCGAAATATCCTTGACGTAAAAAAAAAGATGGCGATCTAACATCGAAGCGTCTGAGAGATATGAAAGATTGCTTGAGCTGACATTGATGGGGCAATGTTGCTTTACGTATGTATATGTATATGTATGTATGTATGTATGTATATATATGTATATATATATATATATATATATATATATATATATATATATATATATATATATATATATATATATATATATATATATATATATATATATATATATATATATATATTTATACACACATACATACACACACGTGTATATAAATACATATGCATATGCATATATATACGTGCGTATCATTATCCTTTTATCATTACTGATAGAATCCACGATTTATACACAAAACGAAACCATCGCTCTCCATTCGAACGTAATCTAAAGGGAAAAAAACCTGTCATTAAGAAAACCTTCCATCTAGATCTTCCTGGATAAAAGAAAAAACGCAAAAACAAACAGATAAAAACAAGAACACACAAACAAAACAAACACACTCCCCCCTCATCAGCAGCGTCATAAACCACCCCTTTTATTAATGTGGATTCCGAACCGTTCTTGACTTTTGTCGGGGGTGGGGAGTGGTTTGGGGGAACTAAGACAAATGTTTATCTATTCTTGAGGACTCTCATTTAGAGAGTCCTCTGGAAGACTTACTGGGTTTGAGAGAGAGAGAGAGAGAGAGAGAGAGAGAGAGAGAGAGAGAGAGAGAGAGAGAGAGAGAGAGATTTTCCAGCTCCAGTGGAACAAAGTAGATATAAACATGAAGAAAAATATAAAAGGAGAGAGAGAGAGAGAGAGAGAGAGAGAGAGAGAGAGAGAGAGAGAGAGAGAGAGAGAGAGAGAGAGAGAGAAGTAATTACTGTCAAAACTCCAGGGAAAAGAAGTGGATATAGATAAACACGGAGAATAAATCAAAGAGAGAGAGAGAGAGAGAGAGATGTTGATAAACACAAAAACGAAACGAATAAGAAAAGCAAAAAAAAAGAGACGTAAATAGAGAGAGAGAGAGAGAGAGAGAGAGAGAGAGAGAGAGAGAGAGAGAGAGAGAGAGAGAGATAGATATTGATAAGCACAAAAAAAATAACACAAAAAAAAAAAGACGTAAAGAGAGAGAGAGAGAGAGAGAGAGAAGAGAGAGAGAAGAGAAAGCATCACTGGCGAATTTATCTCGAGCCAAACCGGATAATGGCGATGGCTCTTACGTTGTCAATAGAGAACGTTATTTTTGGGAACAGAAATAAGGAAGAAGAAGAAGACGGAGAAGAAGAATCAGAAGAAGGAGATATAGAAGAATGGAAAACGAAGAGTCTCCAATGTTATTTTTCTCCATTAGGGAAATGTTGGGGGGTGGGGAGGTGGGGTTTAGAGAGTGCCTTGCTAAAGTGGCTCTGGAAAGAAGGCAAAATTGAAATTTGTCGAATTTTTTGTCAAATGGTTTTCAGACTTTGTTTTGGTAAACAATTTGTACAACTCTTTTCAGTTGTAAGTGGCTTTGGTTGTTGATTAGCTTCTGTGGTTGTAAACAAAACTTTTCAGTTATAAGTGGCATTGATTATTTCTTGGCTTGTGGAGTTGTAATTTTTAAAAGTATAGATTTATATCTTTTGTTATTTTATTTTTGGAAGATGTTTCGGTCAGTGGATTATATGGTGCTTCAAGTCTTTTTGTTACTACTGGCTTTGGTTGCATCTTGGCTTGTGGGGTTGTAATTTTCAAATAGCTTGTGGTTATATATTTTTTTGTGTTAGTTTTGTGAAGTGTTCCAGTTAGTGGATCATATAATGCTTCTCTCACCTTCTGGAACATTTAAATATGTCGTATCTATAAGGATATTCTAAGATAAATATCCACGTTTCTGACACCCAAGAAAGCACAACAACTTATTGATTCCAGGTACGATAGCCTGTTTTCCCAGGAGTGACCTTCTTATTGGCAACTGATCTCGTTTTGATCTAAGTAGCTTTTCAGGGGATTTTTTGAAAGTCTGTGACAGCCATCAAGACTGTCTTTCAGTCTGGGCAATAATTATACCTGTAGGAAAGTGAGAGTGATCATTTATGTCTTGTGATGATAAATTATGGAGCCTTTCTTTATATTAATCGATATAACTTGTCCTTATATTAAGCATTATGACATTTCATGTAAATTACAAGAACGCTTTGAATTTTTGATAGAAGGGTGATTAGGTTATTCTTGAAAATAAAAATTATTGAGTTATTCTTGTTTTAAGAAACAAAGGTTTCATTTTTTTTGTTCTTCAGAAAGATGACAATTTATCTCAGGGGCCTGTAAAAATCATGTCTTATAGACAGAAACTCTTCTGACCGTTTTCTTGATAAAGTTGACAAAGTTGCACCAAAATCCCTGAGTGTCTTACATGGAAGGCTGTGTGCTTCTGTCACTGCTCTTGACAAAGTTTTCACAAAGATAACAGAGATATCTCACAACCTTTACCAATCCTATCTAGATAGGAGGTGCGTTCTTGTGTCCACATTCTTGACAAAGTTGACAAAGTTGCTTCGTAATCCTTCTGTGACTTACATGTGAGGCTGTTCTCCTGTCAATGTTCTTGATAAAGTTGATTTAAAATATTATTTAAAAAATTTCAGCTACTTCTTCCATTTTACTATAGGAAACGATTACACGTTGACTCAAGTATATGAAGCTACAGAGATGGCTGAAACTGATTAGCCCGTGTGATCTTCTATTAAACAATATGTCATTTATTTATATTAATCGATATGACATGTCCTTACATTAATATTATGATCATTATATGTAAATTATGAACAAATTGAATTATTAAAAATTAGAGAAAATAATTATAAATTAACAAAACAAATAAGTTATTATTCGTAATGTCAATGTATAATCTTTTCCAGCTGCCATAAGAAATCTTGTTTGTTTTTCAGAAAAACCATAAATTTCTCTGATCCAACATGAGCCAGAGACTGATAATCCAGAGAGAGATTCAAGAGAGAATATGGTCTTGTTTTAATTTTTCTTTTTTGTTCATTTAATTCAGAAGAGTTTTGAAATTTTGTTTGCACTGCAAAATGAATATATAGAGAGAGAGAGAGATAGAGGAGAGATAGAGAGAGAGAGAGAGATATATATATAGATATATTTTTGTTATGTATTTGTATATGTTAATAAACAGATTAATATATTAAAGAATGAGAAAGAAATTAAAAAGAGAGAGAAATATAATTTTGTAAATAAATGTATTTGCTTGACATAAAGAGAGATCTTTTCCAGCTGAGAAACAGAATCGAGTTTGTTTTTCAGAGTTTGTTTCTTTGTTTGATGGAGTTTGAGGTGTCATTTCAGATTTGAAGAGAGAGAGAGAGAGAGAGAGAGAGAGAGAGAGAGAGAGAGAGAGAGAGAGAGAGAGAGAGAGAGAGAGATAAGACTGATTTTTGCAGTTTCATTTTTAGCTGTCATTTGAGAGAGAGAGAGAGAGAGAGAGAGAGAGAGAGAGATTTGTTTGAGAGAGTGCATTTCAGAGAGAGAGAGAGAGAGAGAGAGAGAGAGAGAGAGAGAGAGAGAGAGAGAGAGAGGGGGGTTGTTGAGTATTTGAGAGATTTCAGAGAGAGAGACATTTGATGACTTTTCAGTTTCATTTTTGCTGTCATTTTAGAGAGAGAGAGAGAGAGAGAGAGAGAGAGAGAGAGAGAGAGAAGAGAGAGAGAGAGAGAGAGAGAGATAGAATATTAAAATCTCTATATGAAAGATGTGTACACATGTTTATATATGTAATAAATGTACATAAATGTGTGTACATCTTTACACATACACACAAACACACACATACATACACACATATACACGTGCACGAGCTCTCGCTCCTAAACGATCGGATTCATTTCCATGGCGACACTGGGCTTTGGAATTCACCCCCGCTTCCGTTTTCCCCAAATGAAAATAGCATCAACTTTATATATACTTCCACATCCATAATATTTCAATTTTCCTCAAGGCATTGGCATAGGGAAGCCTATTCCGTCGGCCTCCCAATTAGAAGTCAGACAATGATCTTCCATCATATCTGCATCGAGGAATTTTGATTAACAGTCTCTCTCTCTCTCTCTCTCTCTCTCTCTCTCTCTCTCTCTCTCTCTCTCTCTCTGAGGCGTAATTACTGGGGTCTGTTACTGTTGCTCCAATATTAGAACTTTATTGGAGTATGCAGAGAATGTTCGATTACATTCATGTACGAATATTTGTATCAGTATATACATTCAGTGTGTACTATCAGTACTATCCCCTTGGGAATTAATGTAGAAACTTAAACAAAAGACATAGATATTATAAACAAAAACAAAAAGAGTAAACATGAACAAAAACATAAACAAAATGCAGTAGATATTCCTGTCTTCAATTGTATTAGAGAATTTTCTTAAGTAAGCTTAAGTACTCCTCGTGTTTCCCTGCTACTTTCCTTTGGAATTAGTTTAATATAACCTTCTTTACTTATAAGGTGCGTTTTAAAGACACCCATACCCACCAAAAGACTATTTTTCAAAGGCCCTACACCCCTCCCAAACCACCTATTGGCACTGCCTTCCGTTCAGCAATTTTACAAGACACTTTCTCAACTAATCTTAAGTATTCCTCATATTTCCCTTGCTACTTTCCTTTGGAATGACTTTAATATAACCTTCTTTACTTATAATGTGCATTTTAAAGACACCCATACCCCCCCAAAAGACTTTTTTTTCAAAGGCCCACCCAACTCCCAAAACACTTATTACCTGCTTCCGTCCAGCAATTTTACAAGACACTTTTCTCAACTAATCTTAAGTATTCCCCATATTTCCTTGATACTTTCCTTTGGAATTACTTTAATATAACCTTCTTTACTTATAAGGTGCATTATAAAGAGACCCCTAACCCCCTAATCGTCCATTTTCCAAAGGCCCCTAACCCCCCAACTCTTCCCTGGGCCACCAAACCTAAGCCAAGCGCCAATACTACCAATATCGAAAAATGATTTCATCGATTTATGGTTACCAAAACTGGCGTCGCAACGTGTAGGATCAACACTTTTCCAATTTCTGCTTTTATCAGGGGAATAATAAGGACAACAACGAGGACTCTGAAGGGGTTATAGATGATGGTGTGTCCTTCGTATGTCAAGGATTGAGATGTAATCCTTCGGTAACGAGGAGAGATAGGATGGGTCCTATTTAAGCATCCTTAAGTCCATAGTCCAGATTATGCTTGTTTCTCTCTCTCTCTCTCAAATGATATTAGTGAAAGTGTAAAAAAATGAAACTCTCTCTCTCTCTCTCTCTCTCTCTCTCTCTCTCTCTCTACAAAGGAGAACCTAGGCATTATAAGAAAATTTGTATCTTGTAACATCAAACTGATTCTCTCTCTCTCTCTCTCTCTCTCTCTCTCTCTCTCTCTCTAAACCAGTTGGTTAATAAAACCATAATGACAGAGCTGTATTACTATAAAGTCACACATAGGCCTTATTCATTATCAGCTAAACTATTTATAAGGACATATTAAGACTTTGAAGTTCATAAAATATGACCCAAAATAGGCCTAAAAGTCCAGTCTGAATAATTAGATTCCTCGCATCCCGCCTAAATGAAGCCCAAATTGAGAGAAAACTTCTTGATGGAGGGTATCCAGTGAGCCCTTGGCCTACTGAGCTGAGATGTAAGAGGACGTTCCTAATTTATTCATCTTAGGCCTAGGCTGAACGAACAGAGAGGTCCAGTCACTTGGGGATTGCCACTTACTAATATTTCACTCACCTTAGACCTAAGTGGTAGCGGCACAGATCAAAATAGTGGTGGCGATGTCTTGTGTGCCTGTGGGGGAAATGGAAAGAAATATTTCAGTTTTATCAGGAAAATATTATATACATGTGTATATTTACAAGATAATTTGCATGTGGTATTGTAAAGTGAATGTTTTGTAAATGGTGGGATACCACAAGGGAATGTTATTTCACCTTGGCTGTTTGTCCTTCACTTATATTAAAAGTTTATATATATATATATATATATATATATATATATATATATATATATATATATATATATGTATATATACACATTATATATAGTATATAGATAATTTTTATTGTGATTATGCTATAAATAGTGGAGTGCCACAAGGAGATGATATATCACTTTAGTTGTTTGTCTTCTCTCTCTCTCTCTCTCTCTCTCTCTCTCTCTCTCTCTCTCTCTCTCTCTCTCTCTCTCTCTGACAAAATCATACTGTAAAAATAAGACATCTTGCAATGACAGACTCTCTCTGTAAAAAAATAAAACTTGCGTCTTGTCACGACAATGTCAATCTCTCTTTCTCTTTCTTTTTGCAAGCGGAAAGTTTCTCTCTCTCCCTCTCTCTCTCTCTCTCTCTCTCTCTCTCTCTCTCTCTCTCTCTCTCTCTCTCTCACACCCCCACATCTCTATCTCTCTCTTCTCAATCTCTCTCGAATTCCTCTCGTCTTGTTGAGCAATTTTTACGCGTGGCATTTTCAGAATCGCGAATATGTCTGACCATTCTTCTTCCTCTCCATTCGTCTTCTTCTTCTTCTTCTTCTTCTTCTTCTTCTTCTTCTTCTTCTTCTTCTTCTGCGTCAGGAAACTCCCATTCCGTTGCTTCATTATGTTTGCAAAAAAGTTATTGATTTTTTAATAAGTGATTTTTAAAGCCCTGGGTATGCACTTTCGGCCATACAGTTGGAGTGGCTGGACAGCAAGATAAAGAGATAAGTAAAGAGATAGAGGAAATAAATGAGATGAAGTATAGAGATTTAAAGGCAGAATTGGGGGAAAACATCTCATTTGTAATAAGAAGTAAAATTGGTACACCTTCCAAATTTTTTTACTGTCAGTTTCCGTTTCAGCGCTGAGTGACCTCATAGGCCCCAGTGCTTGGCCTTTGTCCTAAATTCTGTATTCAGTTCGGTAGACTTCCATTAACGTGTTAGCAAAATCACCTACTCTCCACAGAATTCCTCTTAGCTTTTAGCAGAATGCGATAATTGTTGTTGAAGGAGACAATTTGAATAGCTTTCCCCACCTCAAACGGCCTGAGGTCATCCATTTCACTTATTCGCTTTCTCTCGCTTTCTCTCTCCCCGAGGTCGGTGGCCTTCGAGCTTTCTCGTGTCACTGGGCCATCTCAGGCATTGGCAAGAAAAGCGGGAGAAAGTATATAGATATATATATATTTTTTTGAGGGAAAATGGGTAAAGGACTTTTCAAAACTTTCTCTCGAAGGAAAGTTGCCGGAGAAAGCTTCCAGGAAAGTGAAGAAAAGAAGGAATATATATATATATATATATATATATATATATATATATATATATATATATATATATATATATATGTATATATATATATATATATTTATCTGAGGTACAAAATCCCTCTTTGGGAAAAGAATTTCTTAAACTTTCTCTCGGAGGAAAGTTCCTGACCAAAAGCTTCTGGAGAAAGTGAAGAAAAGGAGGAGAAAGTACTGCATATACTGCATATATGCATATATATATATATATATATATATATATAATATATAATATCCATATTTTCTACCTATATATATATATATATGTGTGTGTCACTGTCCTGATCCCTCGTCCGTCGCTGGTTCGATACGGACGGTCCAATTATCAACTCCCCTTCGGTAACATTATGAAAAATCATTAGTCTGAGGTAGAGTGAATTGACTTAAAGGACGTTTGTAGCTTTCTGATTGTATATGAATCACGGTGATGTGAAAATAGTCATATATATATATATATATATATTTTCTGATGTACAAAATCCTCATTGAAAAAGCTTTTAAAACTTTCTCTTAGAAAGTTCCAGACCGAAAGCTCCTGGAGAAAGTGAAGATAAGAAAATCAAGTTTTTAATACTTTCTGTCGAAGGAAAGTTCCCGACCGAAAGCTTCTTGGGAGAGAAAGTGTGATAATGAAGAAAGCCAATCCTTTCTCTCTCACGACGCTCATTCGGGTTTGGTTCTTTGCAACCTATTTCATTCCTTTTACTGTACCTCCTTCCATATTCTTTGTCTTCCATCTGACTTTCCAACCCCTCTAACTGCTTTGAGGTTTTCCTCCTGTTCCACCCTTCAAACATGTCAGTTTTCCTTTCAGCGCTGAATGACCTCGTAGGTCACAGTGCTTGGCTTTTGGCCAAAACTCTATATTCCATTCTGTTCGATTAATAACGGATCCAGTTTTTAGTCTCTAAATGATAAAGCAGGCCTGATGCCAGCACTAACTCTTACCCAAAGACATCGTGTTCATCCAGTTTCATTCTGGTCTGGACTACTAAAAGCTACTAGGAAGTTCGTCCTATTGGTATTGGGATATATATATATATATATATATATATATATATATATATATATATTATATATAAATATATAAACTAGATAATGACATGTATTATCAGACAATTAGCAGTATAAATCTGGCTTAGTAATGTAATTATTATTATTATTATTATTATTATTATTATTATTAGATCATATTTTTTATTATTTTATTTGTCATAATTATTATTATTATTATTATTATTATTATCATTATTATTATTATTATTATTATTATTATTATTATTTCTGTTAGTTTATATTTTTCTTATTTTTATTATTTTTGATATTATTATTCACCAAGCTCCTCGCTTGACAAACTATTCATTTACATTATTCAGTATATAAAATTTACTCAAAACAACAAAAAGAATAAACAATATTATTCAAGATTATTCAAAACAATAAAAAGAATAAATAATATTATTCAAGGTTCCATCACTCACTCCAGTAATCAGCTCTTGCCAATTTACCACTCTTATTTCACCATCTCTCTCATCTCTCTCATTTCCACCATTTTCCGTCATTCGTCATCACTATTTGCTGTGTTTGACCTCGCCCCAATTATCTGTCTTTGACTTATCACCATTCATCACCATTTATCTTAATGCTTCATATTTTTCCATATTTTTTTTCGTCATGGTCAGACGTTATTTCGTTTCCCTCCACCTTTTTTTTTTCTTCTTATTTACTGTCTGGAAATGTGTCACCTCTTCGGGAGGCTCCACCTTTTCTCCCAGCCTTGGCTCCGCCCAGCTCGTATGTCATACTAGGGTGGGTGGTTAAGCAGGGTCCCATCCCCCACCCCCCACCTCCTCTTCCCAATTCGTCATGATGAGAGAGAGAGAGAGAGAGAGAAAGAAAGTCTGTCTGTTGGGTGTTATACAGTTTATATATATATATATATCATATATACAAATATATATTATATATATATATATATATATATATATATATATATATATATATAACATATATACATATATATATATATATATATATATATATATATATATATATATATATATATATATATATAACATATATACATATATATATATATATATATATATATATATATATATATATATATATATATATATATATAGAGAGAGAGAGAGAGAGAGAGAGAGAGAGAGAGAGAGACAGACAGACAGACAGACAGACGGACAGAGAGAGAGAGAGATCTGATTACAGTGAAAGTAAACTGGCAGTTGGCAAGAGAGAGAGAGAAAGAGAGAGAGAGAAGAGAGAGATTTTTTGTTCATAGTTATAAAAATATCTGATTTGTGCTCAATATACAATGGAATATATAACGGAATATGACAGGTAACATACAAAACCCATGTCTTAAAATCCACTCACGAGCATACTTAAATGCAGACCAAATATCACTGTCTTCAAAAATCCGAGAAGTCAAACAGCATAACAAAATCAAGAACATATCGAGTTTTCTGTACAGTCTATATTCAAGGCCACCGAATAGATCTACCTTTCGTTGGTCTCGGTATAATGCTGTATGAGCCGTGGCCCCCGAAAACTTAACCACGGTCCGATGGTGGCAGGTCCTATATCGTTGCTAGACGCACGATTACGGCTAACATTAACGTTAAATAAAATAAAAACTGCTTAGGCTAGAGGGCTGCAATTTGGTATGTCTGATGACTGGAGGGTGGATGATCAACATACCAATTTGCAGCCCTCTAGCCTCAGTAGTTTTTAAGATCTGAGTGCGGACAGAAAAAGCGCGGACAGAAAAAAGTGTGGACAGAAAAAAAATGCGTACAGAAAAAAAGTGCGGACAGAAAAAAGTGCTGACACAAAAAAATGCGGACAGAAAAAGTGCTGACAGGAAAAAGTGCGAAAAGAAAAAAGTGCGAAAGAAAAAAAGCGGACAGCAAAAAGTGCGGACAGAAAAAAGTGCGGATAGAAAAAAATGCGGGCGGGAAAAGTGCAAACAGGAAAAAGTGCGGACAGAAAAAACTGCGGACAGCAAAAAGTGCGGACAAGAAAAAGTGCGGACAGAAAAAGTGCAGACAGAAAAATGCGCAGAAAAAATGCAGAGAAAATGCGGACAGAAAAAGTGAAAAAAAGTGCAGTCATGAAAATGAGGCAGGAAAAAGTGCTGACAGAAAAAGTGCGGACAGAAAAAAATGACAGAAAATGAGGCTAGAAAACAGAAAAAGCGGACAGAAAAAGTGTGGACAGAAAAAGTGCGTACAGAAAAAATACAGTGGACAGAAAAGCAGAAAAATGCATACAGAAAAAGTACAGAACAAATGCATACAGAAAAAGTGCGGACAGAAAAAGTTTTTTTTAAAAAACTAAAAAATGCATACAGAAAAAAGTAAAAAACTTAATAAAAAAAAAAACCCCTTATATTACCAGCAACCAGACCGACCAGATTGCTCGATTGCTTGGTTCTCGAATTGCTCGAATTAACCCGTCAAACGTCCCATTGGCAACCGGGAGTCTCTCCTAACCCCTTATAATATGATTTTGGGCGCAGAGTGTCGCGGACAAAACGAATTAGCCCACCTCTGCGATTTCCTGAAGTTTTCCCAAAAGGATTTTTATTATTATTATTATTATTATTATTATTATTATTATTATTATTATTATTATTATTATTATTATTATTTATTATTCTGTCAGAATATAGATGTTGGAATATATAAGTCAGAATATAAATGTAAATATAAATATATATAAATATAAATATAAATATATATATATATATATATATATATATATATATATATATATATATATATATATATATATATATATATATATATATATATATATATATATATATATATATCACAGTCATTTGCAAATAATTGAAGAATTTAACCTACAATTTTACTCATTTTCAAACCAAACAAAATAACAAAAAATGTCTAAACGAATAAAAAATTCCCACACAAAAATATCAAAGAATTGAATCTGAAATCCCCTAAAATTCCCTCCTGCTTCAACCCTCTCTCTCTCTCTCTCTCTAATGGAAGTCAATTGTCCTAATTTGATTGACAGGCCTTCAACTTATGAGTCTCTGGGACCTTCCTTCTGTCACTGCGGGTGGGAGGACGGTGGCCTGTACCTGCTTTCCTGTCAGGAGTCATATACCGTATGGCCGTCCTCTCTCTCTCTCTCTCTCTCTCTCTCTCTCTCTCTCTCCTCTCTCTCTCTCTCTGTGTGCCAGACAGCCCGGTGGGTTACGCCTTTCATTTTTGCATCTTATCTTGCGAAATAGGAGTCTCTCTCTTCTCTCTCTCTCTCTCTCTCTCTCTCTCTCTCTCTCTCTCTCTCTCAGTGTACCAAGTTACTGAATCGAATTGGGTGTTAAATAATTTCAGAGAGAGAGAGAGAGAGAGAGAGAGAGAGAGAGAGAGAGAGAGAGAGAGAGAGAGAGAGTTACCGCAAAAATAAAGTGGCCAGGCTACTCCAAGTTACTTAATAAAATGAAAATAATGAAAAAGGCATTGAATTAACGTCAAAGAGAGAGAGAGAGAGAGAGAGAGAGAGAGAGAGAGAGAGAGAGAAATTACCGACTAAAAAAAAAAAGAAGAGGTCAGTCTACCGCAAGTTATTGAATCGACTCGGTAAGAGTTATCGATCTCAGCGAATCCGGTAGAAAACGGGCGTATATGCTCCTTCCTCCACCCACCCTCTCCCCCCCTTCGCCTCTCTGAGATCGATTGCGTATTGTAAACAAAAAACAGCTGATTTCAACTTCTTCTTCTTCTTCTCGAATCGATGTCTTAAGATTCCGGGGCCTTAAATATAGTATTTCTCTCGGATAATAAGTTACTGATTCAGTAACTTACTGATTCAGTAACTTTATTCCATTTACTGAAGAAGATGACGGTAAATGGATACATAGACGGTAATTACCTGCGTACATAGACGGTAATAATATCCCTCCCCCACCTGCGCACTAATTAAGGTACGCGTTTGAACTTTACCTTTTAAAAAATGATAAAAATTAGATTCACGTGACTGAACCCTTTTTGTCTGAAGGTAGGGAGGAGAATACATGCGTATGTGTATACACGCTGTCCTGAGAGAGAGAGAGAGAGAGAGAGAGAGAGAGAGAGAGAGAGAGAGAGAGAGAGAGGGAGAACGTGTTTTGTCGAAAGCCAGTAATGAGAATATATGCGTATGTGTACACGCGCTGTTCTTTGTGCCTGTGTGTGTTTGTGCGTGTCTGAGAGAGAGAGAGAGAGAGAGAGAGAGAGAGAGAGAGAGAGAGAGAGAGAGAGTGCGTGTGTGTGAACGTATCCTAGTCGTCAAGCCCCGTTACCATGGCGACAGTAATCTCTGCCCTGGCGTCGGTCTCACAGTTCTCTCTCCCACCTGCACCTTCTATTACCACCTACGCGAGAGAGAGAGAGAGAGAGAGAGAGAGAGAGAGAGAGAGAGAGAGAGAGAGAGAGAGAGAGATAATAGAATATAAGATGTAAACATCAGCAGCATTCAGGAAAAACAACAGCATTTGCAAAGGTCATTTTCAGAACGGTGTTTACGAATCGAATCGAGACTAGTTCCTTCTGTTACCACCTACAGAAGAGAGAGAGAGAGAGAGAGAGAGAGAGAGAGAGAGAGAGAGAGAGATAATAGAATAATATAAGATGTAAACAGCAACAGCATTCGGGAAAAACAACAACATTTGCAAAGTTCATTTCAAAAGTGTTATATGAATCGAATCGACATCCATTCTTTTGCCTCTTTCTAATAGCAATCAGGATGCTGGCAATTTCTTATTTATTCCAATAGCATAGGTTGCTATCAGTGCTGTTTTTCCATTTCAATAGCAAATGAAGTTAGCAATATTCTCGCTTGTTCTGATAGAATAGTCTGATTGCAGTGTTTTCTCCCTTAATAATAGCAAAAGCTATTAGCAATGTCCTGTTCATTCTAATAGCGGTGGCTGCTAGGTATCTTCTCTCTTTTCATTTCAATAGTAATGGGAGCTAGGAATATTTACGTTTGTTCTAACAGGAGACTCTGCTAGTATTGTTTGTGCTTATGCTATTAGCAGAAACTAATAGAAATTTCATGCGTACTTAAATAGCAGAGGCTGCTAGCTATTTTCTCTAGAATTACTCATTATTGCAATAGCAATAGTCACTGAGAATGTGACTATGTTCTCTTTCCCTCTAATAGCGAAGGTTTGCCCATCTAGTAGAAGAAAATGCTAGCAATACTAGCAATATTCCTGGTCCTTTTGATAGCACAGGTTGTTTGATTTAAGAGAAGAAAGTGGTCACTGTTTCCGTTCCTAGCAACAGATGCCATCGTTCTTTCTAATACCACAGGTTGTTCATCTGAGTGGCAAAAGCTGCTAGCAATGTTCTTGGTTCTGTAATAGCTAGGGTGTTTTTGATCTTTACAACAGATGCTGTTGTACTGTACGTTCTAATAGCATAATCGTTCATTTGAGCAGCAAAACTGCTAGCAGTGCTCTTGATCATGTAATAGGTAGAATGTTTTTGTTCCTGGTAATAGCTGGGATGCTGTTCATTCTAATAGCACAGGTCATGCATCTGAGTAGCAAAAACTGCTAGCAACGTTCTTGCTCCTCGTAATAGCTGGAATGTTGTTCTTTTTAATAGCACAGGTCATTCATCTGAGTAGCAAAAACTGCTAGCCATGTTCTTGCTCCTCATAATAGCTGGGATGCTGTTCTTTCTAATAGCACAGATGATGCATCCGAGTATCAAAAACTGCTAGCAACGTTCTTGCTCCTCGTAATAGCTGGGCTGTTGTTCTTTTTAATAGCACAAGTAGTTCTTCTGAGTAGCAAAAACTGTTAGCACTGTTCTTGGTCCTCATAATAGCTGGGATGCTGTTCATTCTAATAGCACAGATCATGCATCTGAGTAGCATTTGAGCACCAAATACTTCCATCAACGCTCTTGGTCCCCCTAATGGCTTGGGTGGCTGTCCATGCTACTAGCGTGGAATGCTAGCAATTAAGTCTACTGACGGGGAGGGAAGGGGGAGGGGTGGAGGGAGGGGGGGGGGAAGTTGGGGGAGAACTCTGGCCTTCCCAGAAATATTCCAACCCCAGCTGATTTGCGATTCAGTTTAAAGATGTCTGACTGACGAATAGCCTGGGTAACGTTCATTGCAAACTCGTTGGGTTTGGTCGGGGGGAGGGGTGGGGATAAGAACCACCACCGCTGGATTTGCCTAACCAACCTCTCTCTCTCTCTCTCTCTCTCTCTCTCTCGATTCCTAGAACCTCTTTGCATTCCTCACCGTGATTTTTTTTTGTTATTTTTGTTATTTTTTGTGGGGTGATTTATGTAGCGTCACGTAAATGTTGCAGTGTCTGTTTAAATGTATTTCTTGCAGAGAGAGAGAGAGAGAGAGAGAGAGAGAGAGAGAGAGAGAGAGAGAGAGAGAGAGAGAGAGAGAGAGAGAGAGAGAGAGAGGAACCAGGTGGTTAACAGTAACTGACTTAATTTTTCTAAGAGAAACCGTGAGAAACTTAACTACGCCAGTGTTATAAGTGTCTGTCCTACACACACACACACACACACACACACACACACACACACAGAGAGAGAGAGAGAGAGAGAGAGAGAGAGAGAGAGAGAGAGAGAGAGAGAGAGAGAGAGAGATGATAAAGTCATTTGCTCAATTTTACGAAGAGTGTCCATCATATCAGAACAACTATTCCCATATTATGTTATTCATTAATTGAAATAACTGAATAACTCTGTTAGCTTGACATAGAATAAGCGCTTTCCTTCACAGGATGAATAGAATACGCCTTACGTGAATTCTTCACAATTTCCTAACATAACTTATGGTATAAGTTCTTGAATATTCTTTGGAAGCTTGAATTTCAGATCAGTGACCTTTTTAGACTTGTTCCATATGGATAGAGATTTATATTCTGAATAATAATAATAATAATAATAATAATAATAATAATAATAATAATAATGTTCCATTTGTATAGGACTCATCTTCTAATGATAATAATAATAATAACATAATAATAATAATAATAATAATAATAGTAACAATAATAATAATAATAATAATAATAATAATAATAATAATAATAATAATAATGTTTCATATGAATAGGGCTCATCTTCTGAACAATATATATATATATATATATATATATATATATATATATATATATATATATATATTTTATCACAAAACACAAACTCACAGAACGACTATAAATAGTTATTAGTTATATAGCTTATGCCAGCATAGCTGTGCAAACAACTGACTTGCACACCAGAATCCACCAAAACATTGTCGAGTCGGTCGCCATACTACCACTCCCAGCAAAGGCGACTCCAAACAGCGTCGTATTATCACGGCGTGTTATCTTTCCCTCCCCTTATTTCCATAAGCATTCCCTTACCCATTAGCCACTGCTGTGGACCCAGGAGGGGGTTCCCTTAAGCAGTGGGTGGCTGATGCAAAGGGGGCTCAGTATAATGGCCCATATAGCTGCGGGAATTAGGCTATACGTTTAGTGTCTGTGCTTTGTTGTATGTGTATATATATATATATATATATATATATATATATATATATATATATATATATATATATATATATATATATATATATATATATAAAAATATATTAACTAGTATTACTAGTATTACAGGCAATTGTACGTTATTTCCACCCACCCTGACCAGGAATCGAACCTATAGATTTTGTGGATTGGCATGTGTTAGGAGGCAAGATCTCTCTCTCTCTCTCTCTCTCTCTCTCTCTCTCTCTCTCTCTCTCTCTCTCTCTCTTCTCTCTTTTACTATATATATGTGTATATATATTTACCTTCCTAAACATTACAAACATCAAAAACTGCAAAAACTAAAGAGATAAATAAGTAAATAGATAAATAAATAAAGACACACAAAGAAAAACCCCAATAAACATTTCCCAGTGGAAAAAAAAAGAGAGGGAGAAAGAGTTGAATTTCGGAAATGACGAGGCAGCTCCATCCACAAAGAGCTGAATATTCATGCCCCAGCTGTGGGTGGACTTTGCCAAACAAGCGCTTCCTTTGAAAATTTGAAACCTGTTGTTGGCACCTGAATTTGGCTCTCAATTATTGCCCGTTCTTTCCCTTACGAAATCGTCCTTGGGATGGTCTCTCCCTCTCTCTCTCTCTCTCTCTCTCTCTCTCTCTTTAATTCGACTGTGTTATCGGGTATAATGGTGTGTCTCGATTCTTGATTTGTTGCACACGTTGTAAGGGATTCGAACGGAGGTCTTCCGCTTGTGAGGTGATTGGTATATAACTATTGGTATATATATATATATATATATATATATATATATTTTATATATATTTATATATGTGTATATTATATATTTCTATATATATAATAGATAATATATAGTATATATATATATATATATATATATATATATATATATATATGTATATATATATATTACTACTGTGGAATGCGTTCATAATTCCCTTTATATCAAACTACTACATAAGAGGACACCTTATGCTAATCCAGAGTCGCCAATAACTTAAAAATACCTGCCCTTTATTTCGTCCAGAAAGACATTTGGCGATTCATAACGACAGTGACAGAGATTGAAGTCAAATTGAAGAGAGAAAAGTTAGATCATCCATCAGTCAAAGTTTTTGACAGCCGAACCAATTCTTCGGTGGAGAACAAAATGTCCGGAACGATGTGGAACGGCGGGGAACCATTTAAAAAAATAAGGAAAAGCTTTTGTATGCAACATGTAAATCCACTCTCTCTCTCTCTCTCTCTCTCTCTCTCTCTCTCTCTCTCTCTCTCTCTCCATTTACAGAAATGTTCCCTGATACTTCATCTTTGAAATTAGGATTTTATATTAACTCTCTCTCTCTCTCTCTCTCTCTCTCTCTCTCTCTCTCTCTCTCTCTCTCTCTCTCTCTCTCTCTCTTGTATTTAAATCCTGTCCTAGCGCAGCACGCAGAGTGAAATCTATTTTTGTACAGCTCGAAAATATGATTCGCTTATTCGTAAGTGGAGAAAGGCGCGGTTTTCAGGGAGACTTGGAAATCAATTTTTTTTAGTTTTATGTATAAAGTTATTCATTTGCATGTCTTTTTTTTTTTACATTTTTCATCGTCACTGTTTTGTTTTTATTTGGTATAATCTGTGTCATTGCATTTTTCAAGATTTGTTTTTCTTCGTGCTAGGGTTATAACCCATTTTTAGTTTTCTGTAAAAGAAAACTATTGTGCCGGCTTTGTCTGTCCGTCTGTACTTTATTCTGTCCGCACTTTTTTCTGTCCGCCCTCAGGTCTCAAAAACTACTGAGGCTAGAAGGCTGCAAATTGGTACGTTGATCATCCACCCTTCAATCATCAAACATACCAAATTGCAGCCCTCTAGCCTCAGTAGTTTTTATTTTATTTAAGGTTAAAGTTAGCCATAATCGTGCTACTGGCAACGATATAGGATAGGCCACCACCGGGCCGCGGCTCATACAGCATTATACCGAGACCACCGTAAGATAGATCTATTTTCGGTGGCCTTGTTTATACGCTGTAGCGGCTGTACGGAAAACTCGATTGCGCCGAAGAAACTTCGGCGCATTTTTTGCTTGTTTCTTATTATTTTAATATATTCAGTTATTTTTCCTCTTTTCCTGATATTATCTTTTTTAGAGGTCTTTATTTACACTTTTGTTTTTCATTTTTTTTTTGTTTTCCTGTAATTAGTTTCATTGTATTTTTCAAGATTTGTGTGTCTTTATGCAAGGCTTATGACCCTTCGTTGCTTATTATCTTTTATATCTTCTTATTTTCCCTTTTTTTTTCGTGTGAGCTTTACGATTTTAGCCAGAAGTGACTTTTATTAAAAAATAGAACTTTCTTTGTCTACATTTTTTCTTAGAAATTGTTTGTTTTTTTTTTGTCGGTAAATTGTGTCATTGCATTTTTCATGGCTCATTTTTTACTTTCTGAGTATAACCTTACTACTTTCCCCAGCTTTCACCCTTTCTTTTTACTTTCCTTTTTACTTTCTAAGTATAACATTACTACTTCATTACCATTTTCCCAAAATATATTCTTTGCCTTAAAAACCCTTCCCCCAACTTTCCAGCTTTCTTTGAACTTTCTAAGTGTATCCCTACTACTTCCTTACATTTTCTCCAGAAAGTGTCATTTACCTTAAAAAACTTTCTCCGGCCATCCCCCTTTCTTTTCACTTTCCTTTTTACTTTCTAAGTGTAAAATTACTACTTCATTACAACTTTCTCCGAAATATATTATTTGCCTTAAAAAACTCCCTATCTTTCCAGCTTTCTTTTTAACTTTCTTAAAATACTTTTTCCAGCCATCACCCTTTCTTTTCACTTTCCTACTTTACTTTCTAAGTATTACATGACCACTTCATTACACTTTTTCCCAAAATATGCCGTTCCTTTGAAAAACAAACTTTCTCCAGTGTTGGTCCCTTTCATTTTACTTTCTTTTTTTTTTACTTTCTAAGTATAACATGACCACTTCTTTGTTTGCCCGTGTCTTCGACGATGGTCAGCTCCCTGAGAACAGATTACTTCTGAAGAGTCTCTCTAATGGACTCCCAAGGCATTTTGCAAACTCTATTACTTCTTGCACAGATCAGGACAGTTCACTGGTATTTTTGTTGAGGCTCCGAGACACAGAAGAAGAAGAAGAAGAAGAAGAAGAAGAAGAAGAAGAAGAAGAAGAAGAAGAAGAAGAAGAAGGCTGTCTGGCTGGCTGTTTGTGAGTTGAAGAACATTAGCTGTTCATTAACAGTTCTCTCCAGAGGATTTTTTTAGTTGGGTCATAGGTTATGCTGTTTCCTTTACAAATTACTGGAGAGGCTTCAAGGAGTAGATCTGGATTTACCACTGTCAGTCTTTTAGCCTTTCTAAATTCTCTTGGTTATATATGAAAGGAGTTTTCTTCTTCTTCTTCTTCTTCTTCTTCTTCTTCTTCTTCTTCTTCTTCTTCTTCTTCTTCTTCTTATTATTATTATTATTATTATTATTATTATTATTATTATTATTACTATTATTATTATTATTATTATTAATAATAATAATAATAATAATAATAATAATAATAATAATAATAATAATAATATTTTGTAATAATAAGCATGATGATTATTATTATTATTATTATTATTATTATTATTATTATTATTATTATTATTATTTTATTAATATTATTATTCTAAAGATAAACCCCCATTCATATGGAACAAGCCTACGAACTTGGTGTTCATTAAAAAAAAGAAAAAAAAGACAATAGGAAATATAGGAAGAAGAGATCAATTAAAAATTGAAACAGCTGAAAAAATGGCACTAATCTCAGGATTCTAACCTGCGTAGGTTCGAATCCCAGTTGCGAAGAAGAATGTCTTAATTCATTCCTTTAAACTTGATGATTTTCGGTCGAAATATCAGATAAATGGTGTATTATTAACATTGATAATCATGGTAAAACGTAAGAGAGAATCGAATTTAAGGCCTTATATATATATATATATATATATATATATATATATATATATATATATATATATATATATATATATATATATGTATATATGTATATAGTACCTATGTGCGTCTCACTCCATCCTCCTATCAAACAGTATCAAAATGAACTAATGTGCTCCACAGATCTCCCAAACTTCCTCCGAGATAGTAGACTCCCACTATTCGTCTCTCCCCTCTCCCATTTACCATCCTTTTTAGGAGGGCTAATTAGGAACCTCTTTGATTGATATTAAATATCAGCCGAGCAACTTTCGAGGGATTAGGACAACCAGCTCCCTGAAATACTTGGGGAAAACTTTCCAGGATTTGAATAAGGGGTCCGAGAATTAAGACCCTCGTAGAAGACTTAGGAGAGATAGACAGGGGTTTTCTCGGCGTTTCTAGAGCTGCTATTTAATAGCTATTAATTGCCACGGTTGGAAAGATAGCTAGAGACAGGTAGACAGGGGTTGCATCGGCGTTTCTAAAGCTATTAATAGCTGTTATTTAATGGCTATTAATAGCTGTTGCTGTTAGATTTAGCTGGGATGAATTGTGGGAAGGTTCGTCGTTAGAAAGATAGATAGATAGATGTATAGACAGGGGTTTTCTCAGCATTTGTAATGCTTTTATTAGCTATTGTTTAATGGCTATTAGTAGCTATTGCTATTAGATTTAGCTGGAGTGAATTGTGGGAAGGTTCGTCGTTGGAAAGATAGAGAGATAGATAGATAGATATATAGACAGACAGGTGTTTTCTCAGCACTTGTAATGCTATTAAAAGCTATTATTAACGGCTGTTAATAGCTGTTGCTATTAGATTTGGCTGAGTGTCCTTTTATAAAAGTTCGTCAGTGTTCAAAAGTGTTAGGAGTTAGGAGTTCATTTGTAGTCGATTGATTTGTGGAAGTGAGTTGTCTGATCAAAAGCTATTGACAACTGTTGTTTAATGGCTGTTAGTAGCCACTGCTATTAGATTTGGCTGCAATGTCTTTTATGAAAGTTCGTCACAGAATTTTTTTCCCACAAGCAAAAAAATAAATAGATAAACTGATTACATGGCCAAAGGCTTAGAATTTACCTCAAAATGACAAGAAAAAAGGATAATTACCTTACACACCACGGGTTATGACATTCGTCTTTCTTTTTTTAGCCATTTTTGGGACCTGACATATTCTGAGGCGAACTTATTGCTGAATATGAGGACAGAATTCTCCTTCGCGACTTTTTCTCTCAGAAGCCGAGGATGACACCAGGCTGGAGGCGAGCCTAAACTTATCTTAACTGAAATGGATGTCACAAGATAGTGTGGGCGATGGAAAATATAGCCATAATTTTTCAGGTCGTAAAAATGGATGAAAAAATGTCAGACGGATCTCACATCCTGTGGTGTAAGGTAATTATCCTTTATCTTTGCCATTTTGGGCCGGCCTTATCTTACAGATAGGAACTCTGGATGTTAGAGAATGAAGATCAAGATTTTATAATGGCCTGCAGAGCATAAGATAATATATGTTATCTTTACTTAAGAGTTCAAAAAACTTTCGTAAAAATGGATGAAAAAATATCAGACGGATGTCACATCCTGGGGTGTGTGAGGTAATTATCCTCTTTCCTTGTCATTTTGGGCAGGCCTTATCTTACAGATAGGAACTTGGGATATTAGAGAATAAAGATGATGATTTTATAATGGCCTGCAGAGCTTAAAAGATAATAAATACTCATTATCTTCACTTATGAGCCAAAAATAACTAATTTTCTTATAAATATTATTCAATAAGGCTTCCATCTATATATGAACTAGTCACCTTGAAATTTCTCTATATCAGTGTAGGATGAAGAAATACTTCATATATAGCAAGCGTGAAGAGAGAGAGAGAGAGAGAGAGAGAGAGAGAGAGAGAGAGAGAGAGAGAGAGAGAGAGAGAGAGAGAGAGAGAGAGAGAGAGAGAGCACTAATAATTGTGCATGTTATGCAATTCAGTACTTATGAAGTTAGGTGAAATATTAGTATGAATATCAATATTGGGTTGATAAATTTATATATTTATGAGAGAGAGAGAGAGAGAGAGAGAGAGAGAGAGAGAGAGAGAGAGAGAGAGAGAGAGAGAGAGAGAGAGAGAGATGATAATTGTGCATTTTATAGAATCCAGTACTTGTGAAATTAGGTGAAATATTAGTCTTATTAATATTAGGTTGATAAATTTATATAATATATATATATATATATATATATATATATATATATATATATATATATATATATATATATAGAGAGAGAGAGAGAGAGAGAGAGAGAGAGAGAGAGAGAGGAGGGGCCAGGCATATCACTGGCGGACGTAGCTTTAAAAGCTACCGGAGCAAATCCAAGCTTAAAAGCAGTAGGTTACTATAACCAGCTGTTGTTGTGCCCAGCTATAGATCTGCTTTAAGGCAGACAGTGAGAGAAACACATTGCTTCTGTTTGTATTTATTTTGGAGTCCTGCTCTCACGCTGTCAATGGCTTTTCCTGGGGTGGGGAGGGGAGAAAAGACCCCCTTTCTATATTTTCCAGTACCTTGTGTTATTTCTTTCCAGTGAACACCATATTCTTTGGAAGTTTGAATTTCAAGTCGATGGCCCCTTTGGTGGGCTTGTTCCGTATGAATAGGGTTCATCTTTTGAGTAATAATAATAATAATAATAATAATAATAATAATAATAATAATAATAATAATAATAATAATAATAATAATAATAGTGGAGAAACAAATCCATAGGTATGTATGTGTACATATATTTAAAGATAACTGTGGAATTGTTTCTCCATTTTATACTACTATGAATAATAATAATAATAATAATAATAATAATAATAATAATAATAATAATAATAATAATAATAATAATAATAATAATAGTAATAATAATAATAATAATAATAATATTTTGAGTGGGGACTCTTCTTCGAATGGGTTAGAATTTTTTTTTTTAGGATTGGTCTCATATTTCTGTTTACAAATGTCTCTCTTGATTTTTCCAAGTTTTGGAGAAATAATTTTGCTTATATTTTTATGTCACACCCAAGAAGGCATCCCTGGGCTTCTTTGTATGTCGTGTTCAAAGAAGCTGTGGTTTGCTTTGCTTGTATGTTAGTCTGGTTTAAATGCTTACAGATTCTGAAATCTCCTTTCCAGTATTTGTTAGAATTACCGGATGTATGCACTGGTCTGTAATCCTGCTATATGCAGTTACATTCAGATATTTCTATTTTTCTGTGTACAAGAGATAGTCCACTGTTGATGAACTGCACATTCGACTATCGCAGACTCTTAACCACTGAAATTTAGCAAGGTAATTTACATGATTCCATATTTAATCATGATAATTCACCTTGTTTTTCAGTTGTATAGCATTCAGCTTTCTTTGAACTGTCAATTTCCTTTACAGAATTAGATGATTCGTTATTATATTTTACTGGAAGCTGTATGTGTGGGATAAAATCTTTATGTGTTTTCTTGAAAGACTGGCTATGCCTGAATGAAAAAATAAGTTATTTAGCTCTCTCTCTCTCTCTCTCTCTCTCTCTCTCTCTCTCTCTCTCTCTCTCTCTCTCTCTCTCTCCATTTACAGAAATGTTCCCTGATACTTTATCTTAGAAATTAGGTTTTTATATTAATACCCCCTCTCTCTCTCTCTCTCTCTCTCTCTCTCTCTCTCTCTCTCTCTCTCTCTCTCTCTCTCTCTCTCTCACACAGACCTTCAAGTATTTTCATGAAAGGTAGAGTATGTCTCAATGAAGAAGAAGTAACTCTCTCTCTCTCTCTCTCTCTCTCTCTCTCTCTCTCTCTCTCTCTCTCTCTCTCTCTCTCTCTTTCCCCACAGAAATGTTCCTGATACTTTATCTTAGAAATTAGGTTTTATATTAATACCCTCACTCTCTCTCTCTCTCTCTCTCTCTCTCTCTCTCTCTCTCTCTCTCTCTCTCTCTCACACACACAGACCTTCAAGTATTTTCATGAAAGGTAGAGTATGTCTCAATGAAGAAGAAGTAACTTCGGCTCTCTCTCTCTCTCTCTCTCTCTCTCTCTCTCTCTCTCTCTCTCTCTCTCTCTCTCTCTCACACACACACAAGCACAAGCACACAAAGGTTTTAATCTGAGAACAGCAATTTTATATAGTTGAACATCCGTACCAGAAATACACGGAGGAACCCATCGCACAGAAGGAAGGGAATATATTTCACGGGTGGGATCTTATATCACGAACATCAATGGCGATATTGTCAGGGGAAAAGAAAGAGAGAAAAGAAAAAAATAAAAAAAAAAAAAGGAGCCATGAAAAGACGTTATGTCTTTGATGAATTCTCTGCAATGGCGCCTTCGTTCAGTCACGGAGTGAAAGAGGGAGGGACAGGTGAGAGAGAAGAAATGGAAGAAGAGTGAAAAGAGGATGATTTTGGGAGAAGAAATAGAGAAGTATGGTACATTTATGAACAGGTGAGAGAGAAAAAAATAAGAGGAAGACGGGAATGATTTTAGGAATTGAAATAAATAGGGTAAAATAAGGAATAGGTGAGAGAGAAGAAATGGAAGAAGAGTGAAAAGAGGATGATTTTGGGAGAGGAAATAGAGAAATATGGTATAAATTTATGAATAGGTGAGAGAGAAGAAAAGTAAGAGGAAGACGGGAATGATTTTAGGAATTGAAATAAATAGGGTAAAATAAGGAATAGATGGAAGAGAAGAATTAGGAGAAAAAGTAAAAAGGGAATGATTTTGTATTGAAATGAAGAAATAAGGCAAAATAAGGAATAGGTGAGAGAGAAGAAAAATATAAGAGGAAAACGAGAATGATTTTGGGAAGTGAAATAGAGTAAAATAAGGAGTAGGTGAGAGAGGAGAATTAGAAAAAGAGTAAACATAGAATGATTTGGTGTAATGGAATAAAGAAACTGACGAAAAATATAGACGACCCAAAAAGGAGTAAGAGAGGAAACGATAGGAATTCGTGAAACGAAACAGGGGAATGGGATAAAAATGGAATAAAGAAATATCCGAAAAGGAGAGATTACAACCAGAGATTGCAATTGCTTTGGAGTTACTGAAAAATAATTGCAAATTTGTGTCTACCCTGTTAATACATAAGTACACCTGTGTAGGTTGTAAAATTAGAGGTCTCTCTCTCTCTCTCTCTCTCTCTCTCTCTCTCTCTCTCTCTCTCTCTCTCTCTCTCTCAGTAGAACCAGAGATTAAAATTGCATATAAGTACACCTGTCCAGGTTGTAAAATTAGATTAGGTCTCTCTCTCTCTCTCTCTCTCTCTCTCTCTCTCTCTCTCTCTCTCTCTCTCTCTCTCTCTCTCTCTCAGCTAAGGGTGAAATAGTTTAAGTGATCTGTGTTAGGGGAGGACCTCGACGAGGCACTCCTAAAAAAAAGACTGACGCTTAATTTTATTTTGTACATTTGACAAAATTGAAGTTCCGATTTTTCGTATTTTCCTCCAGTTGATGAACACGAATTTTTTTTTATTTATTTGTTTGTATAATTTATTTATAGTTTTTACAAACAAATGGTCCTGATCGTTCGTAGATACGGGAATGAATTTCTTGTAATTTTTACAGACTAATGGTCCTGTTGATTCGTAGAAATGGCCCGATTGTTTTTTTTTTTTTTTTTTTTTTTTTTTGTAATTTCGACAAGCGAATAGTCCTGATAAGTCATAAAAATGGCTTGATTTTTAGTAATTTCTATAAGTAAGTGGTCCTGGAAATTCGTAGGAATCTCCAATTTTTTTGTAATTTGTACAACAAACAAACCTGAATTATTGCCTTGATAATTCGTAGAAAGGGCCTGATATTTTTTAGTAATTTCTACAAAAAAATTGATACTTTTTTAGTAATTTATACAGTCAAATAGATACTTTTTAGTAATTTCTACAAACAAATTGATATTTATTAGTAATTTCTATAAACAAATTGATGTTTTTAAGTAATTTCTACAAACAAATTGATATTTGTAGTAATTTCTACAAACAAATTGATATTTGTAGTAATTTCTACAAACAAATGGAAATTTTTTTAGTAATTTCTACAAACAAATTG